>NW_028290213.1:0-19210 GCF_059628265.1 Tinamus guttatus | reverse complement strand
TTGGTGCTAGTATGGAGTCAGGGGATGGATGAAGCGGAGAGCCCCGTTTGGAGTGAGGCTGCAAAGGGCATGCCAAAGGAAGTGGTCTGCTGTGCAAGACTCGTGCTGCGCACGCTTTGTGCTTGGAGTGAGAAACAGGTTCCTTGGTGTTTTCTGCGAAACGCTGTAGCAGCCCGTTGGTGCTAGTATGGAGTCAGGGGATGGATGAAGCGGAGAGCCCCGTTTGGAGTGAGGCTGCAAAGGGCATGCCAAAGGAAGTGTTTTGCTGTGCCAAGACTCGTGCTGCGCACGCTTTGTGCTTGGAGTGAGAAACAGGTTCCTTGGTGTTTTCTGCGAAACGCTGTAGCAGCCCGTTGGTGCTAGTATGGAGTCAGGGGATGGATGAAGCGGAGAGCCCCGTTTGGAGTGAGGCTGCAAAGGGCATGCCAAAGGAAGTGTTTTGCTGTGCCAAGACTCGTGCTGCGCACGCTTTGTGCTTGGAGTGAGAAACAGGTTCCTTGGTGTTTTCTGCGAAACGCTGTAGCAGCCCGTTGGTGCTAGTATGGAGTCAGGGGATGGATGAAGCGGAGAGCCCCGTTTGGAGTGAGGCTGCAAAGGGCATGCCAAAGGAAGTGTTTTGCTGTGCCAAGACTCGTGCTGCGCACGCTTTGTGCTTGGAGTGAGAAACAGGTTCCTTGGTGTTTTCTGCGAAACGCTGTAGCAGCCCGTTGGTGCTAGTATGGAGTCAGGGGATGGATGAAGCGGAGAGCCCCGTTTGGAGTGAGGCTGCAAAGGGCATGCCAAAGGAAGTGTTTTGCTGTGCCAAGACTCGTGCTGCGCACGCTTTGTGCTTGGAGTGAGAAACAGGTTCCTTGGTGTTTTCTGCGAAACGCTGTAGCAGCCCGTTGGTGCTAGTATGGAGTCAGGGGATGGATGAAGCGGAGAGCCCCGTTTGGAGTGAGGCTGCAAAGGGCATGCCAAAGGAAGTGGTCTGCTGTGCCAAGACTCGTGCTGCGCACGCTTTGTGCTTGGAGTGAGAAACAGGTTCCTTGGTGTTTTCTGCGAAACGCTGTAGCAGCCCGTTGGTGCTAGTATGGAGTCAGGGGATGGATGAAGCGGAGAGCCCCGTTTGGAGTGAGGCTGCAAAGGGCATGCCAAAGGAAGTGGTCTGCTGTGCCAAGACTCGTGCTGCGCACGCTTTGTGCTTGGAGTGAGAAACAGGTTCCTTGGTGTTTTCTGCGAAACGCTTTAGCAGCCCGTTGGTGCTAGTATGGAGTCAGGGGATGGATGAAGCGGAGAGCCCCGTTTGGAGTGAGGCTGCAAAGGGCATGCCAAAGGAAGTGGTCTGCTGTGCCAAGACTCGTGCTGCGCACGCTTTGTGCTTGGAGTGAGAAACAGGTTCCTGGGTGTTTTCTGCGAAACGCTTTAGCAGCCCGTTGGTGCTAGTATGGAGTCAGGGGATGGATGAAGCGGAGAGCCCCGTTTGGAGTGAGGCTGCAAAGGGCATGCCAAAGGAAGTGGTCTGCTGTGCCAAGACTCGTGCTGCGCACGCTTTGTGCTTGGAGTGAGAAACAGGTTCCTTGGTGTTTTCTGCGAAACGCTTTAGCAGCCCGTTGGTGCTAGTATGGAGTCAGGGGATGGATGAAGCGGAGAGCCCCGTTTGGAGTGAGGCTGCAAAGGGCATGCCAAAGGAAGTGGTCTGCTGTGCCAAGACTCGTGCTGCGCACGCTTTGTGCTTGGAGTGAGAAACAGGTTCCTTGGTGTTTTCTGCGAAACGCTTTAGCAGCCCGTTGGTGCTAGTATGGAGTCAGGGGATGGATGAAGCGGAGAGCCCCGTTTGGAGTGAGGCTGCAAAGGGCATGCCAAAGGAAGTGGTCTGCTGTGCCAAGACTCGTGCTGCGCACGCTTTGTGCTTGGAGTGAGAAACAGGTTCCTTGGTGTTTTCTGCGAAACGCTTTAGCAGCCCGTTGGTGCTAGTATGGAGTCAGGGGATGGATGAAGCGGAGAGCCCCGTTTGGAGTGAGGCTGCAAAGGGCATGCCAAAGGAAGTGGTCTGCTGTGCCAAGACTCGTGCTGCGCACGCTTTGTGCTTGGAGTGAGAAACAGGTTCCTTGGTGTTTTCTGCGAAACGCTTTAGCAGCCCGTTGGTGCTAGTATGGAGTCAGGGGATGGATGAAGCGGAGAGCCCCGTTTGGAGTGAGGCTGCAAAGGGCATGCCAAAGGAAGTGGTCTGCTGTGCCAAGACTCGTGCTGCGCACGCTTTGTGCTTGGAGTGAGAAACAGGTTCCTTGGTGTTTTCTGCGAAACGCTTTAGCAGCCCGTTGGTGCTAGTATGGAGTCAGGGGATGGATGAAGCGGAGAGCCCCGTTTGGAGTGAGGCTGCAAAGGGCATGCCAAAGGAAGTGTTTTGCTGTGCCAAGACTCGTGCTGCGCACGCTTTGTGCTTGGAGTGAGAAACAGGTTCCTTGGTGTTTTCTGCGAAACGCTTTAGCAGCCCGTTGGTGCTAGTATGGAGTCAGGGGATGGATGAAGCGGAGAGCCCCGTTTGGAGTGAGGCTGCAAAGGGCATGCCAAAGGAAGTGTTTTGCTGTGCCAAGACTCGTGCTGCGCACGCTTTGTGCTTGGAGTGAGAAACAGGTTCCTTGGTGTTTTCTGCGAAACGCTGTAGCAGCCCGTTGGTGCTAGTATGGAGTCAGGGGATGGATGAAGCGGAGAGCCCCGTTTGGAGTGAGGCTGCAAAGGGCATGCCAAAGGAAGTGGTTTGCTGTGCCAAGACTCGTGCTGCGCACGCTTTGTGCTTGGAGTGAGAAACAGGTTCCTTGGTGTTTTCTGCGAAACGCTGTAGCAGCCCGTTGGTGCTAGTATGGAGTCAGGGGATGGATGAAGCGGAGAGCCCCGTTTGGAGTGAGGCTGCAAAGGGCATGCCAAAGGAAGTGGTCTGCTGTGCCAAGACTCGTGCTGCGCACGCTTTGTGCTTGGAGTGAGAAACAGGTTCCTTGGTGTTTTCTGCGAAACGCTTTAGCAGCCCGTTGGTGCTAGTATGGAGTCAGGGGATGGATGAAGCGGAGAGCCCCGTTTGGAGTGAGGCTGCAAAGGGCATGCCAAAGGAAGTGGTCTGCTGTGCCAAGACTCGTGCTGCGCACGCTTTGTGCTTGGAGTGAGAAACAGGTTCCTTGGTGTTTTCTGCGAAACGCTTTAGCAGCCCGTTGGTGCTAGTATGGAGTCAGGGGATGGATGAAGCGGAGAGCCCCGTTTGGAGTGAGGCTGCAAAGGGCATGCCAAAGGAAGTGGTCTGCTGTGCCAAGACTCGTGCTGCGCACGCTTTGTGCTTGGAGTGAGAAACAGGTTCCTGGGTGTTTTCTGCGAAACGCTTTAGCAGCCCGTTGGTGCTAGTATGGAGTCAGGGGATGGATGAAGCGGAGAGCCCCGTTTGGAGTGAGGCTGCAAAGGGCATGCCAAAGGAAGTGGTCTGCTGTGCCAAGACTCGTGCTGCGCACGCTTTGTGCTTGGAGTGAGAAACAGGTTCCTTGGTGTTTTCTGCGAAACGCTTTAGCAGCCCGTTGGTGCTAGTATGGAGTCAGGGGATGGATGAAGCGGAGAGCCCCGTTTGGAGTGAGGCTGCAAAGGGCATGCCAAAGGAAGTGGTCTGCTGTGCCAAGACTCGTGCTGCGCACGCTTTGTGCTTGGAGTGAGAAACAGGTTCCTTGGTGTTTTCTGCGAAACGCTTTAGCAGCCCGTTGGTGCTAGTATGGAGTCAGGGGATGGATGAAGCGGAGAGCCCCGTTTGGAGTGAGGCTGCAAAGGGCATGCCAAAGGAAGTGGTCTGCTGTGCCAAGACTCGTGCTGCGCACGCTTTGTGCTTGGAGTGAGAAACAGGTTCCTTGGTGTTTTCTGCGAAACGCTTTAGCAGCCCGTTGGTGCTAGTATGGAGTCAGGGGATGGATGAAGCGGAGAGCCCCGTTTGGAGTGAGGCTGCAAAGGGCATGCCAAAGGAAGTGGTCTGCTGTGCCAAGACTCGTGCTGCGCACGCTTTGTGCTTGGAGTGAGAAACAGGTTCCTTGGTGTTTTCTGCGAAACGCTTTAGCAGCCCGTTGGTGCTAGTATGGAGTCAGGGGATGGATGAAGCGGAGAGCCCCGTTTGGAGTGAGGCTGCAAAGGGCATGCCAAAGGAAGTGGTCTGCTGTGCCAAGACTCGTGCTGCGCACGCTTTGTGCTTGGAGTGAGAAACAGGTTCCTTGGTGTTTTCTGCGAAACGCTTTAGCAGCCCGTTGGTGCTAGTATGGAGTCAGGGGATGGATGAAGCGGAGAGCCCCGTTTGGAGTGAGGCTGCAAAGGGCATGCCAAAGGAAGTGGTCTGCTGTGCCAAGACTCGTGCTGCGCACGCTTTGTGCTTGGAGTGAGAAACAGGTTCCTTGGTGTTTTCTGCGAAACGCTTTAGCAGCCCGTTGGTGCTAGTATGGAGTCAGGGGATGGATGAAGCGGAGAGCCCCGTTTGGAGTGAGGCTGCAAAGGGCATGCCAAAGGAAGTGGTCTGCTGTGCCAAGACTCGTGCTGCGCACGCTTTGTGCTTGGAGTGAGAAACAGGTTCCTTGGTGTTTTCTGCGAAACGCTTTAGCAGCCCGTTGGTGCTAGTATGGAGTCAGGGGATGGATGAAGCGGAGAGCCCCGTTTGGAGTGAGGCTGCAAAGGGCATGCCAAAGGAAGTGGTCTGCTGTGCCAAGACTCGTGCTGCGCACGCTTTGTGCTTGGAGTGAGAAACAGGTTCCTTGGTGTTTTCTGCGAAACGCTTTAGCAGCCCGTTGGTGCTAGTATGGAGTCAGGGGATGGATGAAGCGGAGAGCCCCGTTTGGAGTGAGGCTGCAAAGGGCATGCCAAAGGAAGTGGTCTGCTGTGCCAAGACTCGTGCTGCGCACGCTTTGTGCTTGGAGTGAGAAACAGGTTCCTTGGTGTTTTCTGCGAAACGCTTTAGCAGCCCGTTGGTGCTAGTATGGAGTCAGGGGATGGATGAAGCGGAGAGCCCCGTTTGGAGTGAGGCTGCAAAGGGCATGCCAAAGGAAGTGGTCTGCTGTGCCAAGACTCGTGCTGCGCACGCTTTGTGCTTGGAGTGAGAAACAGGTTCCTGGGTGTTTTCTGCGAAACGCTTTAGCAGCCCGTTGGTGCTAGTATGGAGTCAGGGGATGGATGAAGCGGAGAGCCCCGTTTGGAGTGAGGCTGCAAAGGGCATGCCAAAGGAAGTGGTCTGCTGTGCCAAGACTCGTGCTGCGCACGCTTTGTGCTTGGAGTGAGAAACAGGTTCCTGGGTGTTTTCTGCGAAACGCTTTAGCAGCCCGTTGGTGCTAGTATGGAGTCAGGGGATGGATGAAGCGGAGAGCCCCGTTTGGAGTGAGGCTGCAAAGGGCATGCCAAAGGAAGTGGTCTGCTGTGCCAAGACTCGTGCTGCGCACGCTTTGTGCTTGGAGTGAGAAACAGGTTCCTGGGTGTTTTCTGCGAAACGCTTTAGCAGCCCGTTGGTGCTAGTATGGAGTCAGGGGATGGATGAAGCGGAGAGCCCCGTTTGGAGTGAGGCTGCAAAGGGCATGCCAAAGGAAGTGGTCTGCTGTGCCAAGACTCGTGCTGTGCACGCTTTGTGCTTGGAGTGAGAAACAGGTTCCTGGGTGTTTTCTGCGAAACGCTTTAGCAGCCCGTTGGTGCTAGTATGGAGTCAGGGGATGGATGAAGCGGAGAGCCCCGTTTGGAGTGAGGGCTGCAAAGGGCATGCCAAAGGAAGTGTTTTGCTGTGCCAAGACTCGTGCTGCGCACGCTTTGTGCTTGGAGTGAGAAACAGGTTCCTTGGTGTTTTCTGCGAAACGCTTTAGCAGCCCGTTGGTGCTAGTATGGAGTCAGGGGATGGATGAAGCGGAGAGCCCCGTTTGGAGTGAGGCTGCAAAGGGCATGCCAAAGGAAGTGTTTTGCTGTGCCAAGACTCGTGCTGCGCACGCTTTGTGCTTGGAGTGAGAAACAGGTTCCTTGGTGTTTTCTGCGAAACGCTTTAGCAGCCCGTTGGTGCTAGTATGGAGTCAGGGGATGGATGAAGCGGAGAGCCCCGTTTGGAGTGAGGCTGCAAAGGGCATGCCAAAGGAAGTGTTTTGCTGTGCCAAGACTCGTGCTGCGCACGCTTTGTGCTTGGAGTGAGAAACAGGTTCCTTGGTGTTTTCTGCGAAACGCTTTAGCAGCCCGTTGGTGCTAGTATGGAGTCAGGGGATGGATGAAGCGGAGAGCCCCGTTTGGAGTGAGGCTGCAAAGGGCATGCCAAAGGAAGTGTTTTGCTGTGCCAAGACTCGTGCTGCGCACGCTTTGTGCTTGGAGTGAGAAACAGGTTCCTTGGTGTTTTCTGCGAAACGCTTTAGCAGCCCGTTGGTGCTAGTATGGAGTCAGGGGATGGATGAAGCGGAGAGCCCCGTTTGGAGTGAGGCTGCAAAGGGCATGCCAAAGGAAGTGTTTTGCTGTGCCAAGACTCGTGCTGCGCACGCTTTGTGCTTGGAGTGAGAAACAGGTTCCTTGGTGTTTTCTGCGAAACGCAGAAACGCAGCCCGTTGGTGCTAGTATGGAGTCAGGGGATGGATGAAGCGGAGAGCCCCGTTTGGAGTGAGGCTGCAAAGGGCATGCCAAAGGAAGTGTTTTGCTGTGCCAAGACTCGTGCTGCGCACGCTTTGTGCTTGGAGTGAGAAACAGGTTCCTTGGTGTTTTCTGCGAAACGCTTTAGCAGCCCGTTGGTGCTAGTATGGAGTCAGGGGATGGATGAAGCGGAGAGCCCCGTTTGGAGTGAGGCTGCAAAGGGCATGCCAAAGGAAGTGTTTTGCTGTGCCAAGACTCGTGCTGCGCACGCTTTGTGCTTGGAGTGAGAAACAGGTTCCTTGGTGTTTTCTGCGAAACGCTTTAGCAGCCCGTTGGTGCTAGTATGGAGTCAGGGGATGGATGAAGCGGAGAGCCCCGTTTGGAGTGAGGCTGCAAAGGGCATGCCAAAGGAAGTGTTTTGCTGTGCCAAGACTCGTGCTGCGCACGCTTTGTGCTTGGAGTGAGAAACAGGTTCCTTGGTGTTTTCTGCGAAACGCTTTAGCAGGCCGTTGGTGCTAGTATGGAGTCAGGGGATGGATGAAGCGGAGAGCCCCGTTTGGAGTGAGGCTGCAAAGAGCATGCCAAAGGAAGTGTTTTGCTGTGCCAAGACTCGTGCTGCGCACGCTTTGTGCTTGGAGTGAGAAACAGGTTCCTTGGTGTTTTCTGCGAAACGCAGAAACGCAGCCCGTTGGTGCTAGTATGGAGTCAGGGGATGGATGAAGCGGAGAGCCCCGTTTGGAGTGAGGCTGCAAAGGGCATGCCAAAGGAAGTGTTTTGCTGTGCCAAGACTCGTGCTGCGCACGCTTTGTGCTTGGAGTGAGAAACAGGTTCCTTGGTGTTTTCTGCGAAACGCAGAAACGCAGCCCGTTGGTGCTAGTATGGAGTCAGGGGATGGATGAAGCAGAGAGCCCTGTTTGGAGTGAGGCTGCAAAGGGCATGCCAAAGGAAGTGTTTTGCTGTGCCAAGACTCGTGCTGCGCACGCTTTGTGCTTGGAGTGAGAAACAGGTTCCTTGGTGTTTTCTGCGAAACGCTTTAGCAGCCCGTTGGTGCTAGTATGGAGTCAGGGGATGGATGAAGCGCAGAGCCCCGTTTGGAGTGAGGCTGCAAAGGGCATGCCAAAGGAAGTGTTTTGCTGTGCCAAGACTCGTGCTGCGCACGCTTTGTGCTTGGAGTGAGAAACAGGTTCCTTGGTGTTTTCTGCGAAACGCTTTAGCAGCCCGTTGGTGCTAGTATGGAGTCAGGGGATGGATGAAGCGGAGAGCCCCGTTTGGAGTGAGGCTGCAAAGGGCATGCCAAAGGAAGTGTTTTGCTGTGCCAAGACTCGTGCTGCGCACGCTTTGTGCTTGGAGTGAGAAACAGGTTCCTTGGTGTTTTCTGCGAAACGCAGAAACGCAGCCCGTTGGTGCTAGTATGGAGTCAGGGGATGGATGAAGCGGAGAGCCCCGTTTGGAGTGAGGCTGCAAAGGGCATGCCAAAGGAAGTGTTTTGCTGTGCCAAGACTCGTGCTGCGCACGCTTTGTGCTTGGAGTGAGAAACAGGTTCCTTGGTGTTTTCTGCGAAACGCAGAAACGCAGCCCGTTGGTGCTAGTATGGAGTCAGGGGATGGATGAAGCGGAGAGCCCCGTTTGGAGTGAGGCTGCAAAGGGCATGCCAAAGGAAGTGTTTTGCTGTGCCAAGACTCGTGCTGCGCACGCTTTGTGCTTGGAGTGAGAAACAGGTTCCTTGGTGTTTTCTGCGAAACGCAGAAACGCAGCCCGTTGGTGCTAGTATGGAGTCAGGGGATGGATGAAGCGGAGAGCCCCGTTTGGAGTGAGGCTGCAAAGGGCATGCCAAAGGAAGTGTTTTGCTGTGCCAAGACTCGTGCTGCGCACGCTTTGTGCTTGGAGTGAGAAACAGGTTCCTTGGTGTTTTCTGCGAAACGCTTTAGCAGCCCGTTGGTGCCAGTATGGAGTCAGGGGATGGATGAAGCGGAGAGCCCCGTTTGGAGTGAGGCTGCAAAGGGCATGCCAAGAGAAGTGTTTTGCTGTGCCAAGACTCGTGCTGCGCACGCTTTGTGGTTGGAGTGAGAAACAGGTTCCTTGGTGTTTTCTGCGAAACGCTTTAGCAGCCCGTTGGTGCTAGTATGGAGTCAGGGGATGGATGTAGCGGAGAGGCATGCCAAAGGAAGTGTTTTGCTGTGCCAAGACTCGTGCTGCGCACGCTTTGTGCTTGGAGTGAGAAACAGGTTCCTTGGTGTTTTCTGCGAAACGCTTTAGCAGCCCGTTGGTGCTAGTATGGAGTCAGGGGATGGATGAAGCGGAGAGCCCCGTTTGGAGTGAGGCTGCAAAGGGCATGCCAAAGGAAGTGTTTTGCTGTGCCAAGACTCGTGCTGCGCACGCTTTGTGCTTGGAGTGAGAAACAGGTTCCTTGGTGTTTTCTGCGAAACGCTTTAGCAGCCCGTTGGTGCTAGTATGGAGTCAGGGGATGGATGAAGCGGAGAGCCCCGTTTGGAGTGAGGCTGCAAAGGGCATGCCAAAGGAAGTGTTTTGCTGTGCCAAGACTCGTGCTGCGCACGCTTTGTGCTTGGAGTGAGAAACAGGTTCCTTGGTGTTTTCTGCGAAACGCAGAAACGCAGCCCGTTGGTGCTAGTATGGAGTCAGGGGATGGATGAAGCGGAGAGCCCCGTTTGGAGTGAGGCTGCAAAGGGCATGCCAAAGGAAGTGTTTTGCTGTGCCAAGACTCGTGCTGCGCACGCTTTGTGCTTGGAGTGAGAAACAGGTTCCTTGGTGTTTTCTGCGAAACGCTTTAGCAGCCCGTTGGTGCCAGTATGGAGTCAGGGGATGGATGAAGCGGAGAGCCCCGTTTGGAGTGAGGCTGCAAAGGGCATGCCAAAGGAAGTGTTTTGCTGTGCCAAGACTCGTGCTGCGCACGCTTTGTGCTTGGAGTGAGAAACAGGTTCCTTGGTGTTTTCTGCGAAACGCTTTAGCAGGCCGTTGGTGCTAGTATGGAGTCAGGGGATGGATGAAGCGGAGAGCCCCGTTTGGAGTGAGGCTGCAAAGGGCATGCCAAAGGAAGTGTTTTGCTGTGCCAAGACTCGTGCTGCGCACGCTTTGTGCTTGGAGTGAGAAACAGGTTCCTTGGTGTTTTCTGCGAAACGCAGAAACGCAGCCCGTTGGTGCTAGTATGGAGTCAGGGGATGGATGAAGCGGAGAGCCCCGTTTGGAGTGAGGCTGCAAAGGGCATGCCAAAGGAAGTGTTTTGCTGTGCCAAGACTCGTGCTGCGCACGCTTTGTGCTTGGAGTGAGAAACAGGTTCCTTGGTGTTTTCTGCGAAACGCTTTAGCAGCCCGTTGGTGCTAGTATGGAGTCAGGGGATGGATGAAGCGGAGAGCCCCGTTTGGAGTGAGGCTGCAAAGGGCATGCCAAAGGAAGTGTTTTGCTGTGCCAAGACTCGTGCTGCGCACGCTTTGTGCTTGGAGTGAGAAACAGGTTCCTTGGTGTTTTCTGCGAAACGCAGAAACGCAGCCCGTTGGTGCTAGTATGGAGTCAGGGGATGGATGAAGCGGAGAGCCCCGTTTGGAGTGAGGCTGCAAAGGGCATGCCAAAGGAAGTGTTTTGCTGTGCCAAGACTCGTGCTGCGCACGCTTTGTGCTTGGAGTGAGAAACAGGTTCCTTGGTGTTTTCTGCGAAACGCTTTAGCAGCCCGTTGGTGCTAGTATGGAGCCAGGGGATGGATGAAGCGGAGAGCCCCGTTTGGAGTGAGGCTGCAAAGGGCATGCCAAAGGAAGTGTTTTGCTGTGCCAAGACTCGTGCTGCGCACGCTTTGTGCTTGGAGTGAAAAACAGGTTCCTTGGTGTTTTCTGCGAAACGCAGAAACGCAGCCCGTTGGTGCTAGTATGGAGTCAGGGGATGGATGAAGCGGAGAGCCCCGTTTGGAGTGAGGCTGCAAAGGGCATGCCAAAGGAAGTGTTTTGCTGTGCCAAGACTCGTGCTGCGCACGCTTTGTGCTTGGAGTGAGAAACAGGTTCCTTGGTGTTTTCTGCGAAACGCAGAAACGCAGCCCGTTGGTGCTAGTATGGAGTCAGGGGATGGATGAAGCGGAGAGCCCCGTTTGGAGTGAGGCTGCAAAGGGCATGCCAAAGGAAGTGTTTTGCTGTGCCAAGACTCGTGCTGCGCACGCTTTGTGCTTGGAGTGAGAAACAGGTTCCTTGGTGTTTTCTGCGAAACGCAGAAACGCAGCCCGTTGGTGCTAGTATGGAGTCAGGGGATGGATGAAGCGGAGAGCCCCGTTTGGAGTGAGGCTGCAAAGGGCATGCCAAAGGAAGTGTTTTGCTGTGCCAAGACTCGTGCTGCGCACGCTTTGTGCTTGGAGTGAGAAACAGGTTCGTTGGTGTTTTCTGCGAAACGCTTTAGCAGCCCGTTGGTGCTAGTATGGAGTCAGGGGATGGATGAAGCGGAGAGCCCCGTTTGGAGTGAGGCTGCAAAGGGCATGCCAAAGGAAGTGTTTTGCTGTGCCAAGACTCGTGCTGCGCACGCTTTGTGCTTGGAGTGAGAAACAGGTTCCTTGGTGTTTTCTGCGAAACGCTTTAGCAGCCCGTTGGTGCTAGTATGGAGTCAGGGGATGGATGTAGCGGAGAGGCATGCCAAAGGAAGTGTTTTGCTGTGCCAAGACTCGTGCTGCGCACGCTTTGTGCTTGGAGTGAGAAACAGGTTCCTTGGTGTTTTCTGCGAAACGCAGAAACGCAGCCCGTTGGTGCTAGTATGGAGTCAGGGGATGGATGAAGCGGAGAGCCCCGTTTGGAGTGAGGCTGCAAAGGGCATGCCAAAGGAAGTGTTTTGCTGTGCCAAGACTCGTGCTGCGCACGCTTTGTGCTTGGAGTGAGAAACAGGTTCCTTGGTGTTTTCTGCGAAACGCAGAAACGCAGCCCGTTGGTGCTAGTATGGAGTCAGGGGATGGATGAAGCGGAGAGCCCCGTTTGGAGTGAGGCTGCAAAGGGCATGCCAAAGGAAGTGTTTTGCTGTGCCAAGACTCGTGCTGCGCACGCTTTGTGCTTGGAGTGAGAAACAGGTTCCTTGGTGTTTTCTGCGAAACGCTTTAGCAGCCCGTTGGTGCCAGTATGGAGTCAGGGGATGGATGAAGCGGAGAGCCCCGTTTGGAGTGAGGCTGCAAAGGGCATGCCAAGAGAAGTGTTTTGCTGTGCCAAGACTCGTGCTGCGCACGCTTTGTGCTTGGAGTGAGAAACAGGTTCCTTGGTGTTTTCTGCGAAACGCAGAAACGCAGCCCGTTGGTGCTAGTATGGAGTCAGGGGATGGATGAAGCGGAGAGCCCCGTTTGGAGTGAGGCTGCAAAGGGCATGCCAAAGGAAGTGTTTTGCTGTGCCAAGACTCGTGCTGCGCACGCTTTGTGCTTGGAGTGAGAAACAGGTTCCTTGGTGTTTTCTGCGAAACGCTTTAGCAGCCCGTTGGTGCTAGTATGGAGTCAGGGGATGGATGAAGCGGAGAGCCCCGTTTGGAGTGAGGCTGCAAAGGGCATGCCAAAGGAAGTGTTTTGCTGTGCCAAGACTCGTGCTGCGCACGCTTTGTGCTTGGAGTGAGAAACAGGTTCCTTGGTGTTTTCTGCGAAACGCTTTAGCAGGCCGTTGGTGCTAGTATGGAGTCAGGGGATGGATGAAGCGGAGAGCCCCGTTTGGAGTGAGGCTGCAAAGGGCATGCCAAAGGAAGTGTTTTGCTGTGCCAAGACTCGTGCTGCGCACGCTTTGTGCTTGGAGTGAGAAACAGGTTCCTTGGTGTTTTCTGCGAAACGCAGAAACGCAGCCCGTTGGTGCTAGTATGGAGTCAGGGGATGGATGAAGCGGAGAGCCCCGTTTGGAGTGAGGCTGCAAAGGGCATGCCAAAGGAAGTGTTTTGCTGTGCCAAGACTCGTGCTGCACACGCTTTGTGCTTGGAGTGAGAAACAGGTTCCTTGGTGTTTTCTGCGAAACGCTTTAGCAGGCATTTGGTGCTAGTATGGAGTCAGGGGATGGATGAAGCGGAGAGCCCCGTTTGGAGTGAGGCTGCAAAGGGCATGCCAAGAGAAGTGTTTTGCTGTGCCAAGACTCGTGCTGCGCACGCTTTGTGCTTGGAGTGAGAAACAGGTTCCTTGGTGTTTTCTGCGAAACGCTTTAGCAGCCCGTTGGTGCTAGTATGGAGTCAGGGGATGGATGAAGCAGAGAGCCCCGTTTGGAGTGAGGCTGCAAAGGGCATGCCAAAGGAAGTGTTTTGCTGTGCCAAGACTCGTGCTGCACACGCTTTGTGCTTGGAGTGAGAAACAGGTTCCTTGGTGTTTTCTGCGAAACGCTTTAGCAGCCCGTTGGTGCTAGTATGGAGTCAGGGGATGGATGAAGCGGAGAGCCCCGTTTGGAGTGAGGCTGCAAAGGGCATGCCAAAGGAAGTGTTTTGCTGTGCCAAGACTCGTGCTGCGCACGCTTTGTGCTTGGAGTGAGAAACAGGTTCCTTGGTGTTTTCTGCGAAACGCTTTAGCAGCCCGTTGGTGCTAGTATGGAGTCAGGGGATGGATGAAGCGGAGAGCCCCGTTTGGAGTGAGGCTGCAAAGGGCATGCCAAAGGAAGTGTTTTGCTGTGCCAAGACTCGTGCTGCGCACGCTTTGTGCTTGGAGTGAGAAACAGGTTCCTTGGTGTTTTCTGCGAAACGCTTTAGCAGCCCGTTGGTGCCAGTATGGAGTCAGGGGATGGATGAAGCGGAGAGCCCCGTTTGGAGTGAGGCTGCAAAGGGCATGCCAAGAGAAGTGTTTTGCTGTGCCAAGACTCGTGCTGCGCACGCTTTGTGCTTGGAGTGAGAAACAGGTTCCTTGGTGTTTTCTGCGAAACGCTTTAGCAGCCCGTTGGTGCTAGTATGGAGTCAGGGGATGGATGAAGCGGAGAGCCCCGTTTGGAGTGAGGCTGCAAAGGGCATGCCAAAGGAAGTGTTTTGCTGTGCCAAGACTCGTGCTGCGCACGCTTTGTGCTTGGAGTGAGAAACAGGTTCCTTGGTGTTTTCTGCGAAACGCTTTAGCAGCCCGTTGGTGCTAGTATGGAGTCAGGGGATGGATGAAGCGGAGAGCCCCGTTTGGAGTGAGGCTGCAAAGGGCATGCCAAAGGAAGTGTTTTGCTGTGCCAAGACTCGTGCTGCGCACGCTTTGTGCTTGGAGTGAGAAACAGGTTCCTTGGTGTTTTTCTGCGAAACGCTTTAGCAGCCCGTTGGTGCTAGTATGGAGTCAGGGGATGGATGAAGCGGAGAGCCCCGTTTGGAGTGAGGCTGCAAAGGGCATGCCAAAGGAAGTGTTTTGCTGTGCCAAGACTCGTGCTGCGCACGCTTTGTGCTTGGAGTGAGAAACAGTTCCTTGGTGTTTTCTGCGAAACGCAGAAACGCAGCCCGTTGGTGCTAGTATGGAGTCAGGGGATGGATGAAGCGGAGAGCCCCGTTTGGAGTGAGGCTGCAAAGGGCATGCCAAAGGAAGTGTTTTGCTGTGCCAAGACTCGTGCTGCGCACGCTTTGTGCTTGGAGTGAGAAACAGGTTCCTTGGTGTTTTCTGCGAAACGCTTTAGCAGCCCGTTGGTGCCAGTATGGAGTCAGGGGATGGATGAAGCGGAGAGCCCCGTTTGGAGTGAGGCTGCAAAGGGCATGCCAAAGGAAGTGTTTTGCTGTGCCAAGACTCGTGCTGCGCACGCTTTGTGCTTGGAGTGAGAAACAGGTTCCTTGGTGTTTTCTGCGAAACGCTTTAGCAGGCCGTTGGTGCTAGTATGGAGTCAGGGGATGGATGAAGCGGAGAGCCCCGTTTGGAGTGAGGCTGCAAAGGGCATGCCAAAGGAAGTGTTTTGCTGTGCCAAGACTCGTGCTGCGCACGCTTTGTGGTTGGAGTGAGAAACAGGTTCCTTGGTGTTTTCTGCGAAACGCAGAAACGCAGCCCGTTGGTGCTAGTATGGAGTCAGGGGATGGATGAAGCGGAGAGCCCCGTTTGGAGTGAGGCTGCAAAGGGCATGCCAAAGGAAGTGTTTTGCTGTGCCAAGACTCGTGCTGCGCACGCTTTGTGCTTGGAGTGAGAAACAGGTTCCTTGGTGTTTTCTGCGAAACGCAGAAACGCAGCCCGTTGGTGCTAGTATGGAGTCAGGGGATGGATGAAGCGGAGAGCCCCGTTTGGAGTGAGGCTGCAAAGGGCATGCCAAAGGAAGTGTTTTGCTGTGCCAAGACTCGTGCTGCGCACGCTTTGTGCTTGGAGTGAGAAACAGGTTCCTTGGTGTTTTCTGCGAAACGCTTTAGCAGCCCGTTGGTGCCAGTATGGAGTCAGGGGATGGATGAAGCGGAGAGCCCCGTTTGGAGTGAGGCTGCAAAGGGCATGCCAAGAGAAGTGTTTTGCTGTGCCAAGACTCGTGCTGCGCACGCTTTGTGCTTGGAGTGAGAAACAGGTTCCTTGGTGTTTTCTGCGAAACGCTTTAGCAGCCCGTTGGTGCTAGTATGGAGTCAGGGGATGGATGAAGCGGAGAGCCCCGTTTGGAGTGAGGCTGCAAAGGGCATGCCAAAGGAAGTGTTTTGCTGTGCCAAGACTCGTGCTGCGCACGCTTTGTGCTTGGAGTGAGAAACAGGTTCCTTGGTGTTTTCTGCGAAACGCTTTAGCAGCCCGTTGGTGCTAGTATGGAGTCAGGGGATGGATGAAGCGGAGAGCCCCGTTTGGAGTGAGGCTGCAAAGGGCATGCCAAAGGAAGTGTTTTGCTGTGCCAAGACTCGTGCTGCGCACGCTTTGTGCTTGGAGTGAGAAACAGGTTCCTTGGTGTTTTCTGCGAAACGCTTTAGCAGCCCGTTGGTGCTAGTATGGAGTCAGGGGATGGATGAAGCGGAGAGCCCCGTTTGGAGTGAGGCTGCAAAGGGCATGCCAAAGGAAGTGTTTTGCTGTGCCAAGACTCGTGCTGCGCACGCTTTGTGCTTGGAGTGAGAAACAGGTTCCTTGGTGTTTTCTGCGAAACGCTTTAGCAGCCCGTTGGTGCTAGTATGGAGTCAGGGGATGGATGAAGCGGAGAGCCCCGTTTGGAGTGAGGCTGCAAAGGGCATGCCAAAGGAAGTGTTTTGCTGTGCCAAGACTCGTGCTGCGCACGCTTTGTGCTTGGAGTGAGAAACAGGTTCCTTGGTGTTTTCTGCGAAACGCTTTAGCAGCCCGTTGGTGCTAGTATGGAGTCAGGGGATGGATGAAGCGGAGAGCCCCGTTTGGAGTGAGGCTGCAAAGGGCATGCCAAAGGAAGTGTTTTGCTGTGCCAAGACTCGTGCTGCGCACGCTTTGTGCTTGGAGTGAGAAACAGGTTCCTTGGTGTTTTCTGCGAAACGCTTTAGCAGCCCGTTGGTGCTAGTATGGACTCAGGGGATGGATGAAGCGGAGAGCCCCGTTTGGAGTGAGGCTGCAAAGGGCATGCCAAAGGAAGTGTTTTGCTGTGCCAAGACTCGTGCTGCGCACGCTTTGTGCTTGGAGTGAGAAACAGGTTCCTTGGTGTTTTCTGCGAAACGCTTTAGCAGCCCGTTGGTGCTAGTATGGAGTCAGGGGATGGATGAAGCGGAGAGCCCCGTTTGGAGTGAGGCTGCAAAGGGCATGCCAAAGGAAGTGTTTTGCTGTGCCAAGACTCGTGCTGCGCACGCTTTGTGCTTGGAGTGAGAAACAGGTTCCTTGGTGTTTTCTGCGAAACGCTTTAGCAGCCCGTTGGTGCTAGTATGGAGTCAGGGGATGGATGAAGCGGAGAGCCCCGTTTGGAGTGAGGCTGCAAAGGGCATGCCAAAGGAAGTGTTTTGCTGTGCCAAGACTCGTGCTGCGCACGCTTTGTGCTTGGAGTGAGAAACAGGTTCCTTGGTGTTTTCTGCGAAACGCTTTAGCAGCCCGTTGGTGCTAGTATGGAGTCAGGGGATGGATGAAGCGGAGAGCCCCGTTTGGAGTGAGGCTGCAAAGGGCATGCCAAAGGAAGTGTTTTGCTGTGCCAAGACTCGTGCTGCGCACGCTTTGTGCTTGGAGTGAGAAACAGGTTCCTTGGTGTTTTCTGCGAAACGCTTTAGCAGCCCGTTGGTGCTAGTATGGAGTCAGGGGATGGATGAAGCGGAGAGCCCCGTTTGGAGTGAGGCTGCAAAGGGCATGCCAAAGGAAGTGTTTTGCTGTGCCAAGACTCGTGCTGCGCACGCTTTGTGCTTGGAGTGAGAAACAGGTTCCTTGGTGTTTTCTGCGAAACGCTTTAGCAGCCCGTTGGTGCTAGTATGGAGTCAGGGGATGGATGAAGCGGAGAGCCCCGTTTGGAGTGAGGCTGCAAAGGGCATGCCAAAGGAAGTGTTTTGCTGTGCCAAGACTCGTGCTGCGCACGCTTTGTGCTTGGAGTGAGAAACAGGTTCCTTGGTGTTTTCTGCGAAACGCTTTAGCAGCCCGTTGGTGCTAGTATGGAGTCAGGGGATGGATGAAGCGGAGAGCCCCGTTTGGAGTGAGGCTGCAAAGGGCATGCCAAAGGAAGTGTTTTGCTGTGCCAAGACTCGTGCTGCGCACGCTTTGTGCTTGGAGTGAGAAACAGGTTCCTTGGTGTTTTCTGCGAAACGCTTTAGCAGCCCGTTGGTGCTAGTATGGAGTCAGGGGATGGATGAAGCGGAGAGCCCCGTTTGGAGTGAGGCTGCAAAGGGCATGCCAAAGGAAGTGTTTTGCTGTGCCAAGACTCGTGCTGCGCACGCTTTGTGCTTGGAGTGAGAAACAGGTTCCTTGGTGTTTTCTGCGAAACGCTTTAGCAGCCCGTTGGTGCTAGTATGGAGTCAGGGGATGGATGAAGCGGAGAGCCCCGTTTGGAGTGAGGCTGCAAAGGGCATGCCAAAGGAAGTGTTTTGCTGTGCCAAGACTCGTGCTGCGCACGCTTTGTGCTTGGAGTGAGAAACAGGTTCCTTGGTGTTTTCTGCGAAACGCTTTAGCAGCCCGTTGGTGCTAGTATGGAGTCAGGGGATGGATGAAGCGGAGAGCCCCGTTTGGAGTGAGGCTGCAAAGGGCATGCCAAAGGAAGTGTTTTGCTGTGCCAAGACTCGTGCTGCGCACGCTTTGTGCTTGGAGTGAGAAACAGGTTCCTTGGTGTTTTCTGCGAAACGCTTTAGCAGCCCGTTGGTGCTAGTATGGAGTCAGGGGATGGATGAAGCGGAGAGCCCCGTTTGGAGTGAGGCTGCAAAGGGCATGCCAAAGGAAGTGTTTTGCTGTGCCAAGACTCGTGCTGCGCACGCTTTGTGCTTGGAGTGAGAAACAGGTTCCTTGGTGTTTTCTGCGAAACGCTTTAGCAGCCCGTTGGTGCTAGTATGGAGTCAGGGGATGGATGAAGCGGAGAGCCCCGTTTGGAGTGAGGCTGCAAAGGGCATGCCAAAGGAAGTGTTTTGCTGTGCCAAGACTCGTGCTGCGCACGCTTTGTGCTTGGAGTGAGAAACAGGTTCCTTGGTGTTTTCTGCGAAACGCTTTAGCAGCCCGTTGGTGCTAGTATGGAGTCAGGGGATGGATGAAGCGGAGAGCCCCGTTTGGAGTGAGGCTGCAAAGGGCATGCCAAAGGAAGTGTTTTGCTGTGCCAAGACTCGTGCTGCGCACGCTTTGTGCTTGGAGTGAGAAACAGGTTCCTTGGTGTTTTCTGCGAAACGCTTTAGCAGCCCGTTGGTGCTAGTATGGAGTCAGGGGATGGATGAAGCGGAGAGCCCCGTTTGGAGTGAGGCTGCAAAGGGCATGCCAAAGGAAGTGTTTTGCTGTGCCAAGACTCGTGCTGCGCACGCTTTGTGCTTGGAGTGAGAAACAGGTTCCTTGGTGTTTTCTGCGAAACGCTTTAGCAGCCCGTTGGTGCTAGTATGGAGTCAGGGGATGGATGAAGCGGAGAGCCCCGTTTGGAGTGAGGCTGCAAAGGGCATGCCAAAGGAAGTGTTTTGCTGTGCCAAGACTCGTGCTGCGCACGCTTTGTGCTTGGAGTGAGAAACAGGTTCCTTGGTGTTTTCTGCGAAACGCTTTAGCAGCCCGTTGGTGCTAGTATGGAGTCAGGGGATGGATGAAGCGGAGAGCCCCGTTTGGAGTGAGGCTGCAAAGGGCATGCCAAAGGAAGTGTTTTGCTGTGCCAAGACTCGTGCTGCGCACGCTTTGTGCTTGGAGTGAGAAACAGGTTCCTTGGTGTTTTCTGCGAAACGCTTTAGCAGCCCGTTGGTGCTAGTATGGAGTCAGGGGATGGATGAAGCGGAGAGCCCCGTTTGGAGTGAGGCTGCAAAGGGCATGCCAAAGGAAGTGTTTTGCTGTGCCAAGACTCGTGCTGCGCACGCTTTGTGCTTGGAGTGAGAAACAGGTTCCTTGGTGTTTTCTGCGAAACGCTTTAGCAGCCCGTTGGTGCTAGTATGGAGTCAGGGGATGGATGAAGCGGAGAGCCCCGTTTGGAGTGAGGCTGCAAAGGGCATGCCAAAGGAAGTGTTTTGCTGTGCCAAGACTCGTGCTGCGCACGCTTTGTGCTTGGAGTGAGAAACAGGTTCCTTGGTGTTTTCTGCGAAACGCTTATAGCAGCCCGTTGGTGCTAGTATGGAGTCAGGGGATGGATGAAGCGGAGAGCCCCGTTTGGAGTGAGGCTGCAAAGGGCATGCCAAAGGAAGTGTTTTGCTGTGCCAAGACTCGTGC
>NW_028290212.1:0-38254 GCF_059628265.1 Tinamus guttatus | reverse complement strand
TCACTCCAACCACAAAGCGTGCGCAGCACGAGTCTTGGCACAGCAGAACACTTCCCTTGGCATGCCCTTTGCAGCCTCACTCCAAACGGGGCTCTCCGCTTCATCCATCCCCTGACTCCATACTAGCACCAACGGGCTGCTAAAGCGTTTCGCAGAAAACACCAAGGAACCTGTTTCTCACTCCAACCACAAAGCGTGCGCAGCACGAGTCCTTGGCACAGCAGAACACTTCCCTTGGCATGCCCTTTGCAGCCTCACTCCAAACGGGGCTCTCCGCTTCATCCATCCCCTGACTCCATACTAGCACCAACGGGCTGCTAAAGCGTTTCGCAGAAAACACCAAGGAACCTGTTTCTCACTCCAACCACAAAGCGTGCGCAGCACGAGTCTTGGCACAGCAGAACACTTCCCTTGGCATGCCCTTTGCAGCCTCACTCCAAACGGGCTCTCCGCTTCATCCATCCCCTGACTCCATACTAGCACCAACGGGCTGCTGAAGCGCTTCGCAGAAAACACCAACGAACCTGTTTCTCACTCCAACCACAAAGCGTGCGCAGCACGAGTCTTGGCACAGCAGAACACTTCCCTTGGCATGCCCTTTGCAGCCTCACTCCAAACAGGGCTCTCCGCTTCATCCAGCCCCTGACTCCATACTAGCACCAACGGGCTGCAAAGCGTTCGCAAAAAAACACCAGGAGCCTGTTTCTCACTCCAACCACAAAGCGTGCGCAGCACGAGTCTTGGCACAGCACAACACTTCCCTTGGCATGCCCTTTGCAGCCTCACTCCAACGGGGCTCTCCGCTTCATCCATCCCCTGACTCCATACTAGCACCAACGGGCTGCTAAAGCGTTCGCAGAAAATACCAAGGAACCTGTTTCTCACTCCAACCACAATGTGTGCGCAGCACGAGTCTTGGCACAGCAGAACACTTCCTTGGCATGCCCTTTGCAGCCTCACTCCAACGGGGCTCTCCGCTTCATCCATCCCCTCACTCCATACTAGCACCAACGGGCTGCTAAAGCGTTCGCAGAAAACACCAAGGAACCTGTTTCTCACTCCAACCACAAAGGCGTGCGCAGCACGAGTCTTGGCACCGCAGAACACTTCCTTGGCATGCCCTTTGCAGCCTCACTCCAAACGGGGCTCTCCGCTTCATCCATCCCCTGACGCCATACTAGCACCAACGGGCTGCTAAAGCGTTTCGCAGAAAACACCAGGAACCTGTTTCTCACTCCAACCACAAAGCGTGCGCAGCACGAGTCTTGGCACAGCAGAACACTTCCCTTGGCATGCCCTTGCAGCCTCACTCCAAACGGGGCTCTCCGCTTCATCCATCCCCTGACTCCATACTAGCACCAACGGGCTGCTAAAGCGTTTCGCAGAAAACACCAAGGAACCTGTTTCTCACTCCAACCACAAAGCGTGCGCAGCACGAGTCTTGGCACAGCAGAACACTTCCCTTGGCATGCCCTTTGCAGCCTCACTCCAAACGGGGCTCTCCGCTTCATGCAGCCCCTGACTCCATACTAGCACCAACGGGCTGCTAAAGCGTTTCGCAGAAAACACCAAGGAACCTGTTTCTCACTCCAACCACAAAGCGTGCGCAGCACGAGTCTTGGCACAGCAGAACACTTCCCTTGGCATGCCCTTTGCAGCCTCACTCCAAACGGGGCTCTCCGCTTCATCCAGCCCCTGACTCCATACTAGCACCAACGGGCTGCTAAAGCGTTTCGCAGAAAACACCAAGGAACCTGTTTCTCACTCCAACCACAAAGCGTGCGCAGCACGAGTCTTGGCACAGCAGAACACTTCCCTTGGCATGCCCTTTGCAGCCTCACTCCAAAACGGGGCTCTCCGCTTCATCCAGCCCCTGACTCCATACTAGCACCAACGGGCTGCTAAAGCGTTTCGCAGAAAACACCAACGAACCTGTTTCTCACTCCAACACAAAGCGTGCGCAGCACGAGTCTTGGCACAGCAGAACACTTCCCCTTGGCATGCCCTTTGCAGCCTCACTCCAAACGGGGCTCTCCGCTTCATCCATCCCCTCACTCCATACTTAGCACCAACGGGCTGCTACAGCGTTTCGCAGAAAACACCAAGGAACCTGTTTCTCACTCCAACACAAAGCGTGCGCAGCACGAGTCTTGGCACAGCAGAACACTTCCCTTGGCATGCCCTTTGCAGCCTCACTCCAAACGGGGCTCTCCGCTTCATCCATCCCCTGACTCCATACTAGCACCAACGGGCTGCTAAAGCGTTTCGCAGAAAATACCAAGGAACCTGTTTCTCACTCCAACCACAATGTGTGCGCAGCACGAGTCTTGGCACAGCAGAACACTTCCCTTGGCATGCCCTTTGCAGCCTCACTCCAAACGGGCTCTCCGCTTCATCCATCCCCTCACTCCATACTAGCACCAACGGGCTGCTAAAGCGTTTCGCAGAAAACACCAAGGAACCTGTTTCTCACTCCAACCACAAAGCGTGCGCAGCACGAGTCTTGGCACAGCAGAACACTTCCCTTGGCATGCCCTTTGCAGCCTCACTCCAAACGGGGCTCTCCGCTTCATCCATCCCCTGACGCCATACTAGCACCAACGGGCTGCTAAAGCGTTTCGCAGAAAACACCAACGAACCTGTTTCTCACTCCAACCACAAAGCGTGCGCAGCACGAGTCTTGGCACAGCAGAACACTTCCCTTGGCATGCCCTTTGCAGCCTCACTCCAAACGGGGCTCTCCGCTTCATCCATCCCCTGACTCCATACTAGCACCAACGGGCTGCTGAAGCGCTTCGCAGAAAACACCAACGAACCTGTTTCTCACTCCAACCACAAAGCGTGCGCAGCACGAGTCTTGGCACAGCAGAACACTTCCCTTGGCATGCCCCTTTGCAGCCTCACTCCAAACGGGGCTCTCCGTTTCATCCATCCCCTGACTCCATACTAGCACCAACGGGCTGCTAAAGCGTTTCGCAGAAAACACCAAGGAACCTGTTTCTCACTCCAACCACAAAGCGTGCGCAGCACGAGTCTTGGCGCAGCAGAACACTTCCCTTGGCATGCCCCTTTGCAGCCTCACTCCAAACAGGGCTCTCCGCTTCATCCAGCCCCTGACTCCATACTAGCACCAACGGCTGCTAAAGCGTTTCGCAGAAAACACCAAGGAACCTGTTTCTCACTCAACCACAAAGCGTGCGCAGCACGAGTCTTGGCACAGCAGAACACTTCCCTTGGCATGCCCTTTGCAGCCTCACTCCAAACGGGGCTCTCCGCTTCATCCATCCCCTGACTCCATACTAGCACCAACGGGCTGCTAAAGCGTTTCGCAGAAAATACCAAGGAACCTGTTTCTCACTCCAACCACAATGTGTGCGCAGCACGAGTCTTGGCACAGCAGAACACTTCCCTTGGCATGCCCTTTGCAGCCTCACTCCAAACGGGGCTCTCCGCTTCATCCAGCCCCTGACTCCATACTAGCACCAACGGGCTGCTAAAGCGTTTCGCAGAAAACACCAAGGAACCTGTTTCTCACTCCAACCACAAAGCTGTGCGCAGCACGAGTCTTGGCACAGCAGAACACTTCCCTTGGCATGCCCTTTGCAGCCTCAGCTCCAAACGGGGCTCTCCGCTTCATCCAGCCCCTGACTCCATACTAGCACCAACGGGCTGCTAAAGCGTTTCGCAGAAAACACCAAGGAACCTGTTTCTCACTCCAACCACAAAGCGTGCGCAGCACGAGTCTTGGCACAGCAGAACACTTCCCTTGGCATGCCCTTTGCAGCCTCACTCCAAACGGGGCTCTCCGCTTCATCCAGCCCCCTGACTCCATACTAGCACCAACGGGCTGCTAAAGCGTTTCGCAGAAAACACCAAGGAACCTGTTTCTCACTCCAACCACAAAGCGTGCGCAGCACGAGTCTTGGCACAGCAGAACACTTCCCTTGGCATGCCCTTTGCAGCCTCACTCCAAACGGGGCTCTCCGCTTCATCCAGCCCTGACTCCATACTAGCACCAACGGGCTGCTAAAGCGTTTCGCAGAAAACACCAAGGAACCTGTTTCTCACTCCAACCACAAAGCGTGCGCAGCACGAGTCTTGGCACAGCAGAACACTTCCCTTGGCATGCCCTTTGCAGCCTCACTCCAAACGGGGCTCTCCGCTTCATCCAGCCCCTGACTCCATACTAGCACCAACGGGCTGCTAAAGCGTTTCGCAGAAAACACCAAGGAACCTGTTTCTCACTCCAACCACAAAGCGTGCGCAGCACGAGTCTTGGCACAGCAGAACACTTCCCTTGGCATGCCCTTTGCAGCCTCACTCCAAACGGGGGCTCTCCGCTTCATCCAGCCCCTCACTCCATACTAGCACCAACGGCTGCTACAGCGTTTCGCAGAAAACACCAAGGAACCTGTTTCTCACTCCAACCACAAAGCGTGCGCAGCACGAGTCTTGGCACAGCAGAACACTTCCCTTGGCATGCCCTTTGCAGCCTCAGTCCAAACGGGGCTCTCCGCTTCATCCATCCCCTGACTCCATACTAGCACCAACGGGCTGCTAAAGCGTTTCGCAGAAAACACCAAGGAACCTGTTTCTCACTCCAACCACAAAGCGTGCGCAGCACGAGTCTTGGCACAGCAGAACACTTCCCTTGGCATGCCCTTTGCAGCCTCACTCCAAACGGGCTCTCCGCTTCATCCAGCCCCTGACTCCATACTAGCACCAACGGGCTGCTAAAGCGTTTCGCAGAAAACACCAAGGAACCTGTTTCTCACTCCAACCACAAAGCGTGCGGCAGCTACGAGTCTTGGCACAGCAGAACACTTCCCTTGGCATGCCCTTTGCAGCCTCACTCCAAACGGGGCTCTCCGCTTCATCCAGCCCCTGACTCCATACTAGCACCAACGGGCTGCTAAAGCGTTTCGCAGAAAACACCAAGGAACCTGTTTCTCACTCCACCACAAAGCGTGCGCAGCACGAGTCTTGGCACAGCAGAACACTTCCCTTGGCATGCCCTTTGCAGCCTCACTCCAAACGGGGCTCTCCGCTTCATCCAGCCCCTGACTCCATACTAGCACCAACGGGCTGCTAAAGCGTTTCGCAGAAAACACCAAGGAACCTGTTTCTCACTCCAACCACAAAGCGTGCGCAGCACGAGTCTTGGCACAGCAGAACACTTCCCTTGGCATGCCCTTTGCAGCCTCACTCCAAACGGCGGCTCTCCGCTTCATCCAGCCCCTCACTCCATACTAGCACCAACGGGCTGCTACAGCGTTTCGCAGAAAACACCAAGGAAGCTGTTTCTCACTCCAACCACAAAGCGTGCGCAGCACGAGTCTTGGCACAGCAGAACACTTCCCTTGGCATGCCCTTTGCAGCCTCACTCCAAACGGGGCTCTCCGCTTCATCCAGCCCCTGACTCCATACTAGCACCAACGGGCTGCTAAAGCGTTTCGCAGAAAACACCAGGAACCTGTTTCTCACTCCAACCACAAAGCGTGCGCAGCACGAGTCTTGGCACAGCAGAACACTTCCCTTGGCATGCCCTTTGCAGCCTCACTCCAAACGGGGCTCTCCGCTTCATCCAGCCCCTGACTCCATACTAGCACCAACGGGCTGCTAAAGCGTTTCGCAGAAAACACCAAGGAACCTGTTTCTCACTCCAACCACAAAGCGTGCGCAGCACGAGTCTTGGCACAGCAGAACACTTCCCTTGGCATGCCCTTTGCAGCCTCACTCCAAACGGGGCTCTCCGCTTCATCCAGCCCCTGACTCCATACTAGCACCAACGGCTGCTAAAGCGTTTCGCAGAAAACACCAAGGAACCTGTTTCTCACTCCAACCACAAAGCGTGCGCAGCACGAGTCTTGGCACAGCAGAACACTTCCCTTGGCATGCCCTTTGCAGCCTCACTCCAAACGGGGCTCTCCGCTTCATCCAGCCCCTGATCCATACTAGCACCAACGGGCTGCTAAAGCGTTTCGCAGAAAACACCAAGGAACCTGTTTCTCACTCCAACCACAAAGCGTGCGCAGCACGAGTCTTGGCACAGCAGAACACTTCCTGGCATGCCCTTTGCAGCCTCACTCCAAACGGGGCTCTCCGCTTCATCCAGCCCCTGACTCCATACTAGCACCAACGGGCTGCTAAAGCGTTTCGCAGAAAACACCAAGGAACCTGTTTCTCACTCCAACCACAAAGCGTGCGCAGACACGAGTCTTGGCACAGCAGAACACTTCCCTTGGCATGCCCTTTGCAGCCTCACTCCAAACGGGGCTCTCCGCTTCATCCAGCCCCCTGACTCCATACTAGCACCAACGGGCTGCTAAAGCGTTTCGCAGAAAACACCAAGGAACCTGTTTCTCACTCCAACAACAAAGCGTGCGCAGCACGAGTCTTGGCACAGCAGAACACTTCCCTTGGCATGCCCTTTGCAGCCTCACTCCAAACGGGGCTCTCCGCTTCATCCAGCCCCTGACTCCATACTAGCACCAACGGCTGCTAAAGCGTTTCGCAGAAAACACCAAGGAACCTGTTTCTCACTCCAACCACAAAGCGTGCGCAGCACGAGTCTTGGCACAGCAGAACACTTCCCTTGGCATGCCCTTTGCAGCCTCACTCCAAACGGGGCTCTCCGCTTCATCCAGCCCTGACTCCATACTAGCACCAACGGGCTGCTAAAGCGTTTCGCAGAAAACACCAAGGAACCTGTTTCTCACTCCAACCACAAAGCGTGCGCAGCACGAGTCTTGGCACAGCACAACACTTCCTTGGCATGCCCTTTGCAGCCTCACTCCAAACGGGGCTCTCCGTTTCATCCATCCCCTGACTCCATACTAGCACCAACGGGCTGCTAAAGCGTTTCGCAGAAAAACACCAAGGAACCTGTTTCTCACTCCAACCACAAAGCCGTGCGCAGCACGAGTCTTGGCGCAGCAGAACACTTCCCTTGGCATGCCCTTTGCAGCCTCACTCCAAACAGGGCTCTCCGCTTCATCCAGCCCCTGACTCCATACTAGCACCAACGGCTGCTAAAGCGTTTCGCAGAAAACACCAAGGAACCTGTTTCTCACTCCAACCACAAAGCGTGCGCAGCACGAGTCTTGGCACAGCAGAACACTTCCCTTGGCATGCCCTTTGCAGCCTCACTCCAAACGGGCTCTCCGCTTCATCCATCCCCTGACTCCATACTAGCACCAACGGGCTGCTAAAGCGTTTCGCAGAAAATACCAAGGAACCTGTTTCTCACTCCAACCACAATGTGTGCGCAGCACGAGTCTTGGCACAGCAGAACACTTCCCTTGGCATGCCCTTTGCAGCCTCACTCCAAACGGGGCTCTCCGCTTCATCCAGCCCCTGACTCCATACTAGCACCAACGGGCTGCTAAAGCGTTTCGCAGAAAACACCAAGGAACCTGTTTCTCACTCCAACCACAAAGCGTGCGCAGCACGAGTCTTGGCACAGCAGAACACTTCCCTTGGCATGCCCTTTGCAGCCTCACTCCAAACGGGGCTCTCCGCTTCATCCAGCCCCTGACTCCATACTAGCACCAACGGGCTGCTAAAGCGTTTCGCAGAAAACACCAAGGAACCTGTTTCTCACTCCAACCACAAAGCGTGCGCAGCACGAGTCTTGGCACAGCAGAACACTTCCCTTGGCATGCCCTTTGCAGCCTCACTCCAAACGGGGCTCTCCCGCTTCATCCAGCCCCTGACTCCATACTAGCACCAACGGGCTGCTAAAGCGTTTCGCAGAAAACACCAAGGAACCTGTTTCTCACTCCAACCACAAAGCGGTGCGCAGCACGAGTCTTGGCACAGCAGAACACTTCCCTTGGCATGCCCTTTGCAGCCTCACTCCAAACGGGGCTCTCCGCTTCATCCAGCCCCTGACTCCATACTAGCACCAACGGGCTGCTAAAGCGTTTCGCAGAAAACACCAAGGAACCTGTTTCTCACTCCAACCACAAAGCGTGCGCAGCACGAGTCTTGGCACAGCAGAACACTTCCCTTGGCATGCCCTTTGCAGCCTCACTCCAAACGGGGCTCTCCGCTTCATCCAGCCCCTGACTCCATACTAGCACCAACGGGCTGCTAAAGCGTTCGCAGAAAACACCAAGGAACCTGTTTCTCACTCCAACCACAAAGCGTGCGCAGCACGAGTCTTGGCACAGCAGAACACTTCCCTTGGCATGCCCTTTGCAGCCTCACTCCAAACGGGGCTCTCCGCTTCATCCAGCCCCTCACTCCATACTAGCACCAACGGGCTGCTACAGCGTTTCGCAGAAAACACCAAGGAAGCTGTTTCTCACTCCAACCACAAAGCGTGCGCAGCACGAGTCTTGGCACAGCAGAACACTTCCCTTGGCATGCCCTTTGCAGCCTCACTCCAAACGGGGCTCTCCGCTTCATCCAGCCCCCTGACTCCATACTAGCACCAACGGGCTGCTAAAGCGTTTCGCAGAAAACACCAAGGAACCTGTTTCTCACTCCAACCACAAAGCGTGCGCAGCACGAGTCTTGGCACAGCAGAACACTTCCCTTGGCATGCCCTTTGCAGCCTCACTCCAAACGGGGGCTCTCCGCTTCATCCAGCCCCTGACTCCATACTAGCACCAACGGGCTGCTAAAGCGTTTCGCAGAAAACACCAAGGAACCTGTTTCTCACTCCAACCACAAAGCGTGCGCAGCACGAGTCTTGGCACAGCAGAACACTTCCCTTGGCATGCCCTTTGCAGCCTCACTCCAAACGGGCCTCTCCGCTTCATCCAGCCCCTGACTCCATACTAGCACCAACGGGCTGCTAAAGCGTTTCGCAGAAAACACCAAGGAACCTGTTTCTCACTCCAACCACAAAGCGTGCGCAGCACGAGTCTTGGCACAGCAGAACACTTCCCTTGGCATGCCCTTTGCAGCCTCACTCCAAACGGGGCTCTCCGCTTCATCCAGCCCCTGACTCCATACTAGCACCAACGGCTGCTAAAGCGTTTCGCAGAAAACACCAAGGAACCTGTTTCTCACTCCAACCACAAAGCGTGCGCAGCACGAGTCTTGGCACAGCAGAACACTTCCCTTGGCATGCCCTTTGCAGCCTCACTCCAACGGGGCTCTCCGCTTCATCCAGCCCCCTGACTCCATACTAGCACCAACGGGCTGCTAAAGCGTTTCGCAGAAAACACCAAGGAACCTGTTTCTCACTCCAACAACAAAGCGTGCGCAGCACGAGTCTTGGCACAGCAGAAACACTTCCCTTGGCATGCCCTTTGCAGCCTCACTCCAAACGGGGCTCTCCGCTTCATCCAGCCCCTGACTCCATACTAGCACCAACGGGGCTGCTAAAGCGTTTCGCAGAAAACACCAAGGAACCTGTTTCTCACTCCAACCACAAAGCGTGCGCAGCACGAGTCTTGGCACAGCAGAACACTTCCCTTGGCATGCCCTTTGCAGCCTCACTCCAAACGGGGCTCTCCGCTCATCCAGCCCCTGACTCCATACTAGCACCAACGGGCTGCTAAAGCGTTTCGCAGAAAACACCAAGGAACCTGTTTCTCACTCCAACCACAAAGCGTGCGCAGCACGAGTCTTGGCACAGCACAACACTTCCCTGGCATGCCCTTTGCAGCCTCACTCCAAACGGGGCTCTCCGCTTCATCCAGCCCCTGACTCCATACTAGCACCAAGGTGCTAGTATGGAGTCAGGGGCTGGATGAAGCGGAGAGCCCCGTTTGGAGTGAGGCTGCAAAGGGCATGCCAAGGGAAGTGTTGTGCTGTGCCAAGACTCGTGCTGCGCACGCTTTGTGGTTGGAGTGAGAAACAGGTTCCTTGGTGTTTTCTGCGAAACGCTTTA
This sequence comes from Tinamus guttatus, assembly GCF_059628265.1. Classification (NCBI taxonomy): domain Eukaryota; kingdom Metazoa; phylum Chordata; class Aves; order Tinamiformes; family Tinamidae; genus Tinamus; species Tinamus guttatus. Next base: position 28,407 of record NW_028290212.1, on the reverse strand, counting down.
GCAGCCCGTTGGTGCTAGTATGGAGTCAGGGGCTGGATGAAGCGGAGAGCCCCGTTTGGAGTGAGGCTGCAAAGGGCATGCCAAGGAAGTGTTCTGCTGTGCCAAGACTCGTGCTGCGCACGCTTTGTGGTTGGAGTGAGAAACAGGTTCCTTGGTGTTTTCTGCGAAACGCTTTAGCAGCCCGTTGGTGCTAGTATGGAGTCAGGGGCTGGATGAAGCGGAGAGCCCCGTTTGGAGTGAGGCTGCAAAGGGCATGCCAAGGGAAGTGTTCTGCTGTGCCAAGACTCGTGCTGCGCACGCTTTGTTGTTGGAGTGAGAAACAGGTTCCTTGGTGTTTTCTGCGAAACGCTTTAGCAGCCCGTTGGTGCTAGTATGGAGTCAGGGGCTGGATGAAGCGGAGAGCCCCGTTTGGAGTGAGGCTGCAAAGGGCATGCCAAGGAAGTGTTCTGCTGTGCCAAGACTCGTGCTGCGCACGCTTTGTGGTTGGAGTGAGAAACAGGTTCCTTGGTGTTTTCTGCGAAACGCTTTAGCAGCCCGTTGGTGCTAGTATGGAGTCAGGGGCTGGATGAAGCGGAGAGCCCCGTTTGGAGTGAGGCTGCAAAGGGCATGCCAAGGGAAGTGTTCTGCTGTGCCAAGACTCGTGCTGCGCACGCTTGTGGTTGGAGTGAGAAACAGGTTCCTTGGTGTTTTCTGCGAAACGCTTTAGCAGCCCGTTGGTGCTAGTATGGAGTCAGGGGCTGGATGAAGCGGAGAGGCCCGTTTGGAGTGAGGCTGCAAAGGGCATGCCAAGGGAAGTGTTCTGCTGTGCAAGACTCGTGCTGCGCACGCTTTGTGGTTGGAGTGAGAACAGGTTCCTTGGTGTTTTCTGCGAAACGCTTTAGCAGCCCGTTGGTGCTAGTATGGAGTCAGGGGCTGGATGAAGCGGAGAGCCCCGTTTGGAGTGAGGCTGCAAAGGGCATGCCAAGGGAAGTGTTCTGCTGTGCCAAGACTCGTGCTGCGCACGCTTTGTGGTTGGAGTGAGAAACAGGTTCCTTGGTGTTTTCTGCGAAACGCTTTAGCAGCCCGTTGGTGCTAGTATGGAGTCAGGGGCTGGATGAAGCGGAGAGCCCCGTTTGGAGTGAGGCTGCAAAGGGCATGCCAAGGGAAGTGTTCTGCTGTGCCAAGACTCGTGCTGCGCACGCTTTGTGGTTGGAGTGAGAAACAGCTTCCTTGGTGTTTTCTGCGAAACGCTGTAGCAGCCCGTTGGTGCTAGTATGGAGTGAGGGGCTGGATGAAGCGGAGAGCCCCGTTTGGAGTGAGGCTGCAAAGGGCATGCCAAGGGAAGTGTTCTGCTGTGCCAAGACTCGTGCTGCGCACGCTTTGTGGTTGGAGTGAGAAACAGGTTCCTTGGTGTTTTCTGCGAAACGCTTTAGCAGCCCGTTGGTGCTAGTATGGAGTCAGGGGCTGGATGAAGCGAGAGCCCCGTTTGGAGTGAGGCTGCAAAGGGCATGCCAAGGGAAGTGTTCTGCTGTGCCAAGACTCGTGCTGCGCACGCTTTGTGGTTGGAGTGAGAAACAGGTTCCTTGGTGTTTTCTGCGAAACGCTTTAGCAGCCCGTTGGTGCTAGTATGGAGTCAGGGGCTGGATGAAGCGGAGAGCCCCGTTTGGAGTGAGGCTGCAAAGGGCATGCCAAGGGAAGTGTTCTGCTGTGCCAAGACTCGTGCTGCGCACGCTTTGTGGTTGGAGTGAGAAACAGGTTCCTTGGTGTTTTTCTGCGAAACGCTTTAGCAGCCCGTTGGTGCTAGTATGGAGTCAGGGGCTGGATGAAGCGGAGAGCCCCGTTTGGAGTGAGGCTGCAAAGGGCATGCCAAGGGAAGTGTTCTGCTGTGCCAAGACTCGTGCTGCGCACGCTTTGTGGTTGGAGTGAGAAACAGGTTCCTTGGTGTTTTCTGCGAAACGCTTTAGCAGCCCGTTGGTGCTAGTATGGAGTCAGGGGCTGGATGAAGCGGAGAGCCCCGTTTGGAGTGAGGCTGCAAAGGGCATGCCAAGGGAAGTGTTCTGCTGTGCCAAGACTCGTGCTGCGCACGCTTTGTGGTTGGAGTGAGAAACAGGTTCCTTGGTGTTTTCTGCGAAACGCTTTAGCAGCCCGTTGGTGCTAGTATGGAGTCAGGGGCTGGATGAAGCGGAGAGCCCCGTTTGGAGTGAGGCTGCAAAGGGCATGCCAAGGGAAGTGTTCTGCTGTGCCAAGACTCGTGCTGCGCACACATTGTGGTTGGAGTGAGAAACAGGTTCCTTGGTATTTTCTGCGAAACGCTTTAGCAGCCCGTTGGTGCTAGTATGGAGTCAGGGGATGGATGAAGCGGAGAGCCCCGTTTGGAGTGAGGCTGCAAAGGGCATGCCAAGGGAAGTGTTCTGCTGTGCCAAGACTCGTGCTGCGCACGCTTTGTGGTTGGAGTGAGAAACAGGTTCCTTGGTGTTTTCTGCGAAACGCTTTAGCAGCCCGTTGGTGCTAGTATGGAGTCAGGGGCTGGATGAAGCGAGAGCCCTGTTTGGAGTGAGGCTGCAAAGGGCATGCCAAGGGAAGTGTTCTGCTGCGCCAAGACTCGTGCTGCGCACGCTTTGTGGTTGGAGTGAGAAACAGGTTCCTTGGTGTTTTTCTGCGAAACGCTTTAGCAGCCCGTTGGTGCTAGTATGGAGTCAGGGGATGGATGAAACGGAGAGCCCCGTTTGGAGTGAGGCTGCAAAGGGCATGCCAAGGAAGTGTTGTGCTGTGCCAAGACTCGTGCTGCGCACGCTTTGTGGTTGGAGTGAGAAACAGGTTCCTTGGTGTTTTCTGCGAAACGCTTTAGCAGCCCGTTGGTGCTAGTATGGAGTCAGGGGCTGGATGAAGCGGAGAGCCCGTTTGGAGTGAGCTGCAAAGGGCATGCCAAGGGAAGTGTTCTGCTGTGCCAAGACTCGTGCTGCGCACGCTTTGTGGTTGGAGTGAGAAACAGGTTCCTTGGTGTTTTCTGCGAAACGCTTTAGCAGCCCGTTGGTGCTAGTATGGAGTCAGGGGCTGGATGAAGCGGAGAGCCCCGTTTGGAGTGAGGCTGCAAAGGGCATGCCAAGGGAAGTGTTCTGCTGTGCCAAGACTCGTGCTGCGCACGCTTTGTTGTTGGAGTGAGAAACAGGTTCCTTGGTGTTTTCTGCGAAACGCTTTAGCAGCCCGTTGGTGCTAGTATGGAGTCAGGGGCTGGATGAAGCGGAGAGCCCCGTTTGGAGTGAGGCTGCAAAGGGCATGCCAAGGGAAGTGTTCTGCTGTGCCAAGACTCGTGCTGCGCACGCTTTGTGGTTGGAGTGAGAAACAGGTTCCTTGGTGTTTTCTGCGAAACGCTTTAGCAGCCCGTTGGTGCTAGTATGGAGTCAGGGGCTGGATGAAGCGGAGAGCCCCGTTTGGAGTGAGGCTGCAAAGGGCATGCCAAGGGAAGTGTTCTGCTGTGCCAAGACTCGTGCTGCGCACGCTTTGTGGTTGGAGTGAGAAACAGGTTCCTTGGTGTTTTCTGCGAAACGCTTTAGCAGCCCGTTGGTGCTAGTATGGAGTCAGGGGCTGGATGAAGCGGAGAGCCCCGTTTGGAGTGAGGCTGCAAAGGGCATGCCAAGGGAAGTGTTCTGCTGTGCCAAGACTCGTGCTGCGCACGCTTTGTGGTTGGAGTGAGAAACAGGTTCCTTGGTGTTTTCTGCGAAACGCTTTAGCAGCCCGTTGGTGCTAGTATGGAGTCAGGGGCTGGATGAAGCGGAGAGCCCCGTTTGGAGTGAGGCTGCAAAGGGCATGCCAAGGGAAGTGTTCTGCTGTGCCAAGACTCGTGCTGCGCACGCTTTGTGGTTGGAGTGAGAAACAGGTTCCTTGGTGTTTTCTGCGAAACGCTTTAGCAGCCCGTTGGTGCTAGTATGGAGTCAGGGGCTGGATGAAGCGGAGAGCCCCGTTTGGAGTGAGGCTGCAAAGGGCATGCCAAGGGAAGTGTTCTGCTGTGCCAAGACTCGTGCTGCGCACGCTTTGTGGTTGGAGTGAGAAACAGGTTCCTTGGTGTTTTCTGCGAAACGCTTTAGCAGCCCGTTGGTGCTAGTATGGAGTCAGGGGCTGGATGAAGCGGAGAGCCCCGTTTGGAGTGAGGCTGCAAAGGGCATGCCAAGGGAAGTGTTCTGCTGTGCCAAGACTCGTGCTGCGCACGCTTTGTGGTTGGAGTGAGAAACAGCTTCCTTGGTGTTTTCTGCGAAACGCTGTAGCAGCCCGTTGGTGCTAGTATGGAGTGAGGGGCTGGATGAAGCGGAGAGCCCCGTTTGGAGTGAGGCTGCAAAGGGCATGCCAAGGGAAGTGTTCTGCTGTGCCAAGACTCGTGCTGCGCACGCTTTGTGGTTGGAGTGAGAAACAGGTTCCTTGGTGTTTTCTGCGAAACGCTTTAGCAGCCCGTTGGTGCTAGTATGGAGTCAGGGGCTGGATGAAGCGGAGAGCCCCGTTTGGAGTGAGGCTGCAAAGGGCATGCCAAGGGAAGTGTTCTGCTGTGCCAAGACTCGTGCTGCGCACGCTTTGTGGTTGGAGTGAGAAACAGGTTCCTTGGTGTTTTCTGCGAAACGCTTTAGCAGCCCGTTGGTGCTAGTATGGAGTCAGGGGCTGGATGAAGCGGAGAGCCCCGTTTGGAGTGAGGCTGCAAAGGGCATGCCAAGGGAAGTGTTCTGCTGTGCCAAGACTCGTGCTGCGCACGCTTTGTGGTTGGAGTGAGAAACAGGTTCCTTGGTGTTTTCTGCGAAACGCTTTAGCAGCCCGTTGGTGCTAGTATGGAGTCAGGGGCTGGATGAAGCGGAGAGCCCCGTTTGGAGTGAGGCTGCAAAGGGCATGCCAAGGGAAGTGTTCTGCTGTGCCAAGACTCGTGCTGCGCACGCTTTGTGGTTGGAGTGAGAAACAGGTTCCTTGGTGTTTTCTGCGAAACGCTTTAGCAGCCCGTTGGTGCTAGTATGGAGTCAGGGGATGGATGAAGCGGAGAGCCCCGTTTGGACTGAGGCTGCAAAGGGCATGCCAAGGGAAGTGTTCTGCTGTGCCAAGACTCGTGCTGCGCACGCTTTGTGGTTGGAGTGAGAAACAGGTTCCTTGGTGTTTTCTGCGAAACGCTGTAGCAGCCCGTTGGTGCTAGTATGGAGTGAGGGGCTGGATGAAGCGGAGAGCCCCGTTTGGAGTGAGGCTGCAAAGGGCATGCCAAGGGAAGTGTTCTGCTGTGCCAAGACTCGTGCTGCGCACGCTTTGTGGTTGGAGTGAGAAACAGGTTCCTTGGTGTTTTCTGCGAAACGCTTTAGCAGCCCGTTGGTGCTAGTATGGAGTCAGGGGCTGGATGAAGCGGAGAGCCCCGTTTGGAGTGAGGCTGCAAAGGGCATGCCAAGGGAAGTGTTCTGCTGTGCCAAGACTCGTGCTGCGCACGCTTTGTGGTTGGAGTGAGAAACAGGTTCCTTGGTGTTTTCTGCGAAACGCTTTAGCAGCCCGTTGGTGCTAGTATGGAGTCAGGGGCTGGATGAAGCGGAGAGCCCCGTTTGGAGTGAGGCTGCAAAGGGCATGCCAAGGGAAGTGTTCTGCTGTGCCAAGACTCGTGCTGCGCACGCTTTGTGGTTGGAGTGAGAAACAGGTTCCTTGGTGTTTTCTGCGAAACGCTTTAGCAGCCCGTTGGTGCTAGTATGGAGTCAGGGGCTGGATGAAGCGGAGAGCCCCGTTTGGAGTGAGGCTGCAAAGGGCATGCCAAGGGAAGTGTTCTGCTGTGCCAAGACTCGTGCTGCGCACGCTTTGTGGTTGGAGTGAGAAACAGGTTCCTTGGTGTTTTCTGCGAAACGCTTTAGCAGCCCGTTGGTGCTAGTATGGAGTCAGGGGCTGGATGAAGCGGAGAGCCCCGTTTGGAGTGAGGCTGCAAAGGGCATGCCAAGGGAAGTGTTCTGCTGTGCCAAGACTCGTGCTGCGCACGCTTTGTGGTTGGAGTGAGAAACAGGTTCCTTGGTGTTTTCTGCGAAACGCTTTAGCAGCCCGTTGGTGCTAGTATGGAGTCAGGGGCTGGATGAAGCGGAGAGCCCCGTTTGGAGTGAGGCTGCAAAGGGCATGCCAAGGGAAGTGTTCTGCTGTGCCAAGACTCGTGCTGCGCACACATTGTGGTTGGAGTGAGAAACAGGTTCCTTGGTATTTTCTGCGAAACGCTTTAGCAGCCCGTTGGTGCTAGTATGGAGTCAGGGGATGGATGAAGCGGAGAGCCCCGTTTGGAGTGAGGCTGCAAAGGGCATGCCAAGGGAAGTGTTCTGCTGTGCCAAGACTCGTGCTGCGCACGCTTTGTGGTTGGAGTGAGAAACAGGTTCCTTGGTGTTTTCTGCGAAACGCTTTAGCAGCCCGTTGGTGCTAGTATGGAGTCAGGGGCTGGATGAAGCGGAGAGCCCTGTTTGGAGTGAGGCTGCAAAGGGCATGCCAAGGGAAGTGTTCTGCTGCGCCAAGACTCGTGCTGCGCACGCTTTGTGGTTGGAGTGAGAAACAGGTTCCTTGGTGTTTTCTGCGAAACGCTTTAGCAGCCCGTTGGTGCTAGTATGGAGTCAGGGGATGGATGAAACGGAGAGCCCCGTTTGGAGTGAGGCTGCAAAGGGCATGCCAAGGGAAGTGTTCTGCTGTGCCAAGACTCGTGCTGCGCACGCTTTGTGGTTGGAGTGAGAAACAGGTTCGTTGGTGTTTTCTGCGAAGCGCTTCAGCAGCCCGTTGGTGCTAGTATGGAGTCAGGGGATGGATGAAGCGGAGAGCCCCGTTTGGAGTGAGGCTGCAAAGGGCATGCCAAGGGAAGTGTTCTGCTGTGCCAAGACTCGTGCTGCGCACGCTTTGTGGTTGGAGTGAGAAACAGGTTCGTTGGTGTTTTCTGCGAAACGCTTTAGCAGCCCGTTGGTGCTAGTATGGCGTCAGGGGATGGATGAAGCGGAGAGCCCCGTTTGGAGTGAGGCTGCAAAGGGCATGCCAAGGGAAGTGTTCTGCTGTGCCAAGACTCGTGCTGCGCACGCTTTGTGGTTGGAGTGAGAAACAGGTTCCTTGGTGTTTTCTGCGAAACGCTTTAGCAGCCCGTTGGTGCTAGTATGGAGTGAGGGGATGGATGAAGCGGAGAGCCCCGTTTGGAGTGAGGCTGCAAAGGGCATGCCAAGGGAAGTGTTCTGCTGTGCCAAGACTCGTGCTGCGCACACATTGTGGTTGGAGTGAGAAACAGGTTCCTTGGTATTTTCTGCGAAACGCTTTAGCAGCCCGTTGGTGCTAGTATGGAGTCAGGGGATGGATGAAGCGGAGAGCCCCGTTTGGAGTGAGGCTGCAAAGGGCATGCCAAGGGAAGTGTTCTGCTGTGCCAAGACTCGTGCTGCGCACGCTTTGTGGTTGGAGTGAGAAACAGGTTCCTTGGTGTTTTCTGCGAAACGCTGTAGCAGCCCGTTGGTGCTAGTATGGAGTGAGGGGATGGATGAAGCGGAGAGCCCCGTTTGGAGTGAGGCTGCAAAGGGCATGCCAAGGGAAGTGTTCTGCTGTGCCAAGACTCGTGCTGCGCACGCTTTGTGTTGGAGTGAGAAACAGGTTCGTTGGTGTTTTCTGCGAAACGCTTTAGCAGCCCGTTGGTGCTAGTATGGAGTCAGGGGCTGGATGAAGCGGAGAGCCCCGTTTGGAGTGAGGCTGCAAAGGGCATGCCAAGGGAAGTGTTCTGCTGTGCCAAGACTCGTGCTGCGCACGCTTTGTGGTTGGAGTGAGAAACAGGTTCCTTGGTGTTTTCTGCGAAACGCTTTAGCAGCCCGTTGGTGCTAGTATGGAGTCAGGGGCTGGATGAAGCGGAGAGCCCCGTTTGGAGTGAGGCTGCAAAGGGCATGCCAAGGGAAGTGTTCTGCTGTGCCAAGACTCGTGCTGCGCACGCTTTGTGGTTGGAGTGAGAAACAGGTTCCTTGGTGTTTTCTGCGAAACGCTTTAGCAGCCCGTTGGTGCTAGTATGGAGTCAGGGGCTGCATGAAGCGGAGAGCCCCGTTTGGAGTGAGGCTGCAAAGGGCATGCCAAGGGAAGTGTTCTGCTGTGCCAAGACTCGTGCTGCGCACGCTTTGTGGTTGGAGTGAGAAACAGGTTCCTTGGTGTTTTCTGCGAAACGCTTTAGCAGCCCGTTGGTGCTAGTATGGAGTCAGGGGATGGATGAAGCGGAGAGCCCCGTTTGGAGTGAGGCTGCAAAGGGCATGCCAAGGGAAGTGTTCTGCTGTGCCAAGACTCGTGCTGCGCACGCTTTGTGGTTGGAGTGAGAAACAGGTTCCTTGGTGTTTTCTGCGAAACGCTTTAGCAGCCCGTTGGTGCTAGTATGGCGTCAGGGGATGGATGAAGCGGAGAGCCCCGTTTGGAGTGAGGCTGCAAAGGGCATGCCAAGGGAAGTGTTCTGCTGTGCCAAGACTCGTGCTGCGCACGCTTTGTGGTTGGAGTGAGAAACAGGTTCCTTGGTGTTTTCTGCGAAACGCTTTAGCAGCCCGTTGGTGCTAGTATGGAGTGAGGGGATGGATGAAGCGGAGAGCCCCGTTTGGAGTGAGGCTGCAAAGGGCATGCCAAGGGAAGTGTTCTGCTGTGCCAAGACTCGTGCTGCGCACACATTGTGGTTGGAGTGAGAAACAGGTTCCTTGGTATTTTCTGCGAAACGCTTTAGCAGCCCGTTGGTGCTAGTATGGAGTCAGGGGATGGATGAAGCGGAGAGCCCCGTTTGGAGTGAGGCTGCAAAGGGCATGCCAAGGGAAGTGTTGTGCTGTGCCAAGACTCGTGCTGCGCACGCTTTGTGGTTGGAGTGAGAAACAGGCTCCTTGGTGTTTTTTTGCGAAACGCTTTAGCAGCCCGTTGGTGCTAGTATGGAGTCAGGGGCTGGATGAAGCGGAGAGCCCTGTTTGGAGTGAGGCTGCAAAGGGCATGCCAAGGGAAGTGTTCTGCTGTGCCAAGACTCGTGCTGCGCACGCTTTGTGGTTGGAGTGAGAAACAGGTTCGTTGGTGTTTTCTGCGAAGCGCTTCAGCAGCCCGTTGGTGCTAGTATGGAGTCAGGGGATGGATGAAGCGGAGAGCCCCGTTTGGAGTGAGGCTGCAAAGGGCATGCCAAGGGAAGTGTTCTGCTGTGCCAAGACTCGTGCTGCGCACGCTTTGTGGTTGGAGTGAGAAACAGGTTCCTTGGTGTTTTCTGCGAAACGCTTTAGCAGCCCGTTGGTGCTAGTATGGAGTCAGGGGATGGATGAAGCGGAGAGCCCCGTTTGGAGTGAGGCTGCAAAGGGCATGCCAAGGGAAGTGTTCTGCTGTGCCAAGACTCGTGCTGCGCACGCTTTGTGGTTGGAGTGAGAAACAGGTTCCTTGGTGTTTTCTGCGAAACGCTTTAGCAGCCCGTTGGTGCTAGTATGGAGTCAGGGGATGGATGAAGCGGAGAGCCCCGTTTGGAGTGAGGCTGCAAAGGGCATGCCAAGGGAAGTGTTCTGCTGTGCCAAGACTCGTGCTGCGCACGCTTTGTGGTTGGAGTGAGAAACAGGTTCCTTGGTGTTTTCTGCGAAACGCTGTAGCAGCCCGTTGGTGCTAGTATGGAGTGAGGGGATGGATGAAGCGGAGAGCCCCGTTTGGAGTGAGGCTGCAAAGGGCATGCCAAGGGAAGTGTTCTGCTGTGCCAAGACTCGTGCTGCGCACGCTTTGTGGTTGGAGTGAGAAACAGGTTCCTTGGTGTTTTCTGCGAAACGCTTTAGCAGCCCGTTGGTGCTAGTATGGAGTCAGGGGCTGGATGAAGCGGAGAGCCCCGTTTGGAGTGAGGCTGCAAAGGGCATGCCAAGGGAAGTGTTCTGCTGTGCCAAGACTCGTGCTGCGCACGCTTTGTGGTTGGAGTGAGAAACAGGTTCCTTGGTGTTTTCTGCGAAACGCTTTAGCAGCCCGTTGGTGCTAGTATGGCGTCAGGGGATGGATGAAGCGGAGAGCCCCGTTTGGAGTGAGGCTGCAAAGGGCATGCCAAGGGAAGTGTTCTGCTGTGCCAAGACTCGTGCTGCGCACGCTTTGTGGTTGGAGTGAGAAACAGGTTCCTTGGTGTTTTCTGCGAAACGCTTTAGCAGCCCGTTGGTGCTAGTATGGAGTCAGGGGATGGATGAAGCGGAGAGCCCCGTTTGGAGTGAGGCTGCAAAGGGCATGCCAAGGGAAGTGTTCTGCTGTGCCAAGACTCGTGCTGCGCACACATTGTGGTTGGAGTGAGAAACAGGTTCCTTGGTATTTTCTGCGAAACGCTTTAGCAGCCCGTTGGTGCTAGTATGGAGTCAGGGGATGGATGAAGCGGAGAGCCCCGTTTGGAGTGAGGCTGCAAAGGGCATGCCAAGGGAAGTGTTCTGCTGTGCCAAGACTCGTGCTGCGCACGCTTTGTGGTTGGAGTGAGAAACAGGCTCCTTGGTGTTTTTTTGCGAAACGCTTTAGCAGCCCGTTGGTGCTAGTATGGAGTCAGGGGCTGGATGAAGCGGAGAGCCCTGTTTGGAGTGAGGCTGCAAAGGGCATGCCAAGGGAAGTGTTCTGCTGTGCCAAGACTCGTGCTGCGCACGCTTTGTGGTTGGAGTGAGAAACAGGTTCGTTGGTGTTTTCTGCGAAACGCTTTAGCAGCCCGTTGGTGCTAGTATGGAGTCAGGGGATGGATGAAGCGGAGAGCCCCGTTTGGAGTGAGGCTGCAAAGGGCATGCCAAGGGAAGTGTTCTGCTGTGCCAAGACTCGTGCTGCGCACGCTTTGTGGTTGGAGTGAGAAACAGGTTCCTTGGTGTTTTCTGCGAAACGCTTTTGCAGCCCGTTGGTGCTAGTATGGAGTCAGGGGCTGGATGAAGCGGAGAGCCCCGTTTGGAGTGAGGCTGCAAAGGGCATGCCAAGGGAAGTGTTCTGCTGTGCCAAGACTCGTGCTGCGCACGCTTTGTGGTTGGAGTGAGAAACAGGTTCCTTGGTGTTTTCTGCGAAACGCTTTAGCAGCCCGTGGTGCTAGTATGGAGTCAGGGGCTGGATGAAGCGGAGAGCCCCGTTTGGAGTGAGGCTGCAAAGGGCATGCCAAGGGAAGTGTTCTGCTGTGCCAAGACTCGTGCTGCGCACGCTTTGTGGTTGGAGTGAGAAACAGGTTCCTTGGTGTTTTCTGCGAAACGCTTTAGCAGCCCGTTGGTGCTAGTATGGAGTCAGGGGCTGGATGAAGCGGAGAGCCCGTTTGGAGTGAGGCTGCAAAGGGCATGCCAAGGGAAGTGTTTTGCTGTGCCAAGACTCGTGCTGCGCACGCTTTGTGGTTGGAGTGAGAAACAGGTCCTTGGTGTTTCTGCGAAACGCTTTAGCAGCCCGTTGGTGCTAGTATGGAGTCAGGGGCTGGATGAAGCGGAGAGCCCGTTTGGAGTGAGGCTGCAAAGGGCATGCCAAGGGAAGTGTTCTGCTGTGCCAAGACTCGTGCTGCGCACGCTTTGTGGTTGGAGTGAGAAACAGGTTCCTTGGTGTTTTCTGCGAAACGCTTTAGCAGCCCGTTGGTGCTAGTATGGAGTGAGGGGCTGGATGAAGCGGAGAGCCCCGTTTGGAGTGAGGCTGCAAAGGGCATGCCAAGGGAAGTGTTCTGCTGTGCAAGACTCGTGCTGCGCACGCTTTGTGGTTGGAGTGAGAAACAGGTTCCTTGGTGTTTTCTGCGAAACGCTTTAGCAGCCCGTTGGTGCTAGCATGGAGTCAGGGGGCTGGATGAAGCGGAGAGCCCCGTTTGGAGTGAGGCTGCAAAGGGCATGCCAAGGGAAGTGTTCTGCTGTGCCAAGACTCGTGCTGCGCACGCTTTGTGGTTGGAGTGAGAACAGGTTCCTTGGTGTTTTCTGCGAAACGCTTTAGCAGCCCGTTGGTGCTAGTATGGAGTCAGGGATGGATGAAGCAGAGAGCCCCGTTTGGAGTGAGGCTGCAAAGGGCATGCCAAGGGAAGTGTTCTGCTGTGCCAAGACTCGTGCTGCGCACGCTTTGTGGTTGGAGTGAGAAACAGGTTCCTTGGTGTTTTCTGCGAAACGCTTTAGCAGCCGTTGGTGCTAGTATGGAGTTAGGGGATGGATGAAGCGGAGAGCCCCGTTTGGAGTGAGGCTGCAAAGGGCATGCCAAGGGAAGTGTTCTGCTGTGCCAAGACTCGTGCTGCGCACGCTTTGTGGTTGGAGTGAGAAACAGGTTCCTTGGTGTTTTCTGCGAAACGCTTTAGCAGCCCGTTGGTGCTAGTATGGAGTCAGGGGCTGGATGAAGCGGAGAGCCCCGTTTGGAGTGAGGCTGCAAAGGGCATGCAAGGGAAGTGTTCTGCTGTGCCAAGACTCGTGCTGCGCACGCTTTGTGGTTGGAGTGAGAAACAGGTTCCTTGGTGTTTTCTGCGAAACGCTTTAGCAGCCCGTTGGTGCTAGTATGGAGTCAGGGGATGGATGAAGCGGAGAGCCCCGTTTGGAGTGAGGCTGCAAAGGGCATGCCAAGGGAAGTGTTCTGCTGTGCCAAGACTCGTGCTGCGCACGCTTTGTGGTTGGAGTGAGAAACAGGTTCCTTGGGTTTTCTGCGAAACGCTTTAGCAGCCCGTTGGTGCTAGTATGGAGTCAGGGGATGGATGAAGCGGAGAGCCCCGCCCCGTTTGGAGTGAGGCTGCAAAGGGCATGCCAAGGGAAGTGTTCTGCTGTGCCAAGACTCGTGCTGCGCACGCTTTGTGGTTGGAGTGAGAAACAGGTTCCTTGGTGTTTTCTGCGAAACGCTTTAGCAGCCCGTTGGTGCTAGTATGGAGTCAGGGGCTGGATGAAGCGGAGAGCCCCGTTTGGAGTGCGGCTGCAAAGGGCATGCCAAGGGAAGTGTTCTGCTGTGCCAAGACTCGTGCTGCGCACGCTTTGTGGTTGGAGTGAGAAACAGGTTCCTTGGTGTTTTCTGCGAAACGCTTTAGCAGCCCGTTGGTGCTAGCATGGAGTCAGGGGATGGATGAAGCGGAGAGGCCCGTTTGGAGTGCGGCTGCAAAGGGCATGCCAAGGGAAGTGTTCTGCTGTGCCAAGACTCGTGCTGCGCACGCTTTGTGGTTGGAGTGAGAAACAGGTTCCTTGGTGTTTTCTGCGAAACACTTTAGCAGCCCGTTGGTGCTAGTATGGAGTCAGGGGCTGGATGAAGCGGAGAGCCCCGTTTGGAGTGAGGCTGCAAAGGGCATGCCAAGGGAAGTGTTCTGCTGTGCCAAGACTCGTGCTGCGCACGCTTTGTGGTTGGAGTGAGAAACAGGTTCCTTGGTGTTTTCTGCGAAACGCTTTAGCAGCCCGTTGGTGCTAGTATGGAGTCAGGGGCTGGATGAAGCGGAGAGCCCCGTTTGGAGTGAGGCTGCAAAGGGCATGCGAAGGGAAGTGTTCTGCTGTGCCAAGACTCGTGCTGCGCACGCTTTGTGGTTGGAGTGAGAAACAGGTTCCTTGGTGTTTTCTGCGAAACGCTTTAGCAGCCCGTTGGTGCTAGCATGGAGTCAGGGGATGGATGAAGCGGAGAGGCCCGTTTGGAGTGCGACTGCAAAGGGCATGCCAAGGGAAGTGTTCTGCTGTGCCAAGACTCGTGCTGCGCACGCTTTGTGGTTGGACTGAGAAACAGGTTCCTTGGTGTTTTCTGCGAAACGCTTTAGCAGCCCGTTGGTGCTAGCATGGAGTCAGGGGCTGGATGAAGCGGAGAGCCCCGTTTGGAGTGAGGCTGCAAAGGGCATGCCAAGGGAAGTGTTCTGCTGTGCCAAGACTCGTGCTGCGCACGCTTTGTGGTTGGAGTGAGAAACAGGATCCTTGGTGTTTTCTGCGAAACGCTTTAGCAGCCCGTTGGTGCTAGTATGGAGTCAGGGGCTGGATGAAGCGGAGAGGCCCGTTTGGAGTGAGGCTGCAAAGGGCATGCCAAGGGAAGTGTTCTGCTGTGCCAAGACTCGTGCTGCGCACGCTTTGTGGTTGGAGTGAGAAACAGCTTCCTTGGTGTTTTCTGCGAAACGCTTTAGCAGCCCGTTGGTGCTAGTATGGAGTCAGGGGATGGATGAAGCGGAGAGGCCCGTTTGGAGTGAGGCTGCAAAGGGCATGCCAAGGGAAGTGTTCTGCTGTGCCAAGACTCGTGCTGCGCACGCTTTGTGGTTGGAGTGAGAAACAGGTTCCTTGGTGTTTTCTGCGAAACGCTTTAGCAGCCCGTTGGTGCTAGTATGGAGTCAGGGGCTGGATGAAGCGGAGAGCCCCGTTTGGAGTGAGGCTGCAAAGGGCATGCCAAGGGAAGTGTTCTGCTGTGCCAAGACTCGTGCTGCGCACGCTTTGTGGTTGGAGTGAGAAACAGGTTCCTTGGTGTTTTCTGCGAAACGCTTTAGCAGGCCGTTGGTGCTAGTATGGAGTCAGGGGCTGGATGAAGCGGAGAGGCCCGTTTGGAGTGAGGCTGCAAAGGGCATGCCAAGGGAAGTGTTCTGCTGTGCCAAGACTCGTGCTGCGCACGCTTTGTGGTTGGAGTGAGAAACAGGTTCCTTGGTGTTTTCTGCGAAACGCTTTAGCAGCCCGTTGGTGCTAGTATGGAGTCAGGGGCTGGATGAAGCGGAGAGCCCCGTTTGGAGTGAGGCTGCAAAGGGCATGCCAAGGGAAGTGTTCTGCTGTGCCAAGACTCGTGCTGCGCACGCTTTGTGGTTGGAGTGAGAAACAGGTTCCTTGGTGTTTTCTGCGAAACGCTTTAGCAGCCCGTTGGTGCTAGTATGGAGTCAGGGGCTGGATGAAGCGGAGAGCCCCGTTTGGAGTGCGGCTGCAAAGGGCATGCCAAGGGAAGTGTTCTGCTGTGCCAAGACTCGTGCTGCGCACGCTTTGTGGTTGGAGTGAGAAACAGCTTCCTTGGTGTTTTCTGCGAAACGCTTTAGCAGCCCGTTGGTGCTAGCATGGAGTCAGGGGATGGATGAAGCGGAGAGGCCCGTTTGGAGTGCGGCTGCAAAGGGCATGCCAAGGGAAGTGTTCTGCTGTGCCAAGACTCGTGCTGCGCACGCTTTGTGGTTGGAGTGAGAAACAGGTTCCTTGGTGTTTTCTGCGAAACGCTTTAGCAGCCCGTTGGTGCTAGCATGGAGTCAGGGGATGGATGAAGCGGAGAGGCCCGTTTGGAGTGCGGCTGCAAAGGGCATGCCAAGGGAAGTGTTCTGCTGTGCCAAGACTCGTGCTGCGCACGCTTTGTGGTTGGAGTGAGAAACAGGTTCCTTGGTGTTTTCTGCGAAACGCTTTAGCAGCCCGTTGGTGCTAGTATGGAGTCAGGGGCTGGATGAAGCGGAGAGCCCCATTTGGAGTGAGGCTGCAAAGGGCATGCCAAGGGAAGTGTTCTGCTGTGCCAAGACTCGTGCTGCGCACGCTTTGTGGTTGGAGTGAGAAACAGGTTCCTTGGTGTTTTCTGCGAAACGCTTTAGCAGCCCGTTGGTGCTAGTATGGAGTCAGGGGCTGGATGAAGCGGAGAGCCCCGTTTGGAGTGAGGCTGCAAAGGGCATGCCAAGGGAAGTGTTCTGCTGTGCCAAGACTCGTGCTGCGCACGCTTTGTGGTTGGAGTGAGAAACAGGTTCCTTGGTGTTTTCTGCGAAACGCTTTAGCAGCCCGTTGGTGCTAGTATGGAGTCAGGGGATGGATGAAGCGGAGAGCCCCGTTTGGAGTGAGGCTGCAAAGGGCATGCCAAGGGAAGTGTTCTGCTGTGCCAAGACTCGTGCTGCGCACGCTTTGTGGTTGGAGTGAGAAACAGGTTCCTTGGTGTTTTCTGCGAAACACTTTAGCAGCCCGTTGGTGCTAGTATGGAGTCAGGGGCTGGATGAAGCGGAGAGCCCCGTTTGGAGTGAGGCTGCAAAGGGCATGCCAAGGGAAGTGTTCTGCTGTGCCAAGACTCGTGCTGCGCACGCTTTGTGGTTGGAGTGAGAAACAGGTTCCTTGGTGTTTTCTGCGAAACGCTTTAGCAGCCCGTTGGTGCTAGTATGGAGTCAGGGGCTGGATGAAGCGGAGAGCCCCGTTTGGAGTGAGGCTGCAAAGGGCATGCCAAGGGAAGTGTTCTGCTGTGCCAAGACTCGTGCTGCGCACGCTTTGTGGTTCGAGTGAGAAACAGGTTCCTTGGTGTTTTCTGCGAAACGCTTTAGCAGCCCGTTGGTGCTAGTATGGAGTCAGGGGATGGATGAAGTGGAGAGCCCCGTTTGGAGTGAGGCTGCAAAGGGCATGCCAAGGGAAGTGTTCTGCTGTGCCAAGACTCGTGCTGCGCACGCTTTGTGGTTGGAGTGAGAAACAGCTTCCTTGGTGTTTTCTGCGAAACGCTTTAGCAGCCCGTTGGTGCTAGTATGGAGTCAGGGGCTGGATGAAGCGGAGAGCCCCGTTTGGAGTGAGGCTGCAAAGGGCATGCCAAGGGAAGTGTTCTGCTGTGCCAAGACTCGTGCTGCGCACGCTTTGTGGTTGGAGTGAGAAACAGGTTCCTTGGTGTTTTCTGCGAAACGCTTTAGCAGCCCGTTGGTGCTAGTATGGAGTCAGGGGCTGGATGAAGCGGAGAGCCCCGTTTGGAGTGCGGCTGCAAAGGGCATGCCAAGGGAAGTGTTCTGCTGTGCCAAGACTCGTGCTGCGCACGCTTTGTGGTTGGAGTGAGAAACAGCTTCCTTGGTGTTTTCTGCGAAACGCTTTAGCAGCCCGTTGGTGCTAGTATGGAGTCAGGGGCTGGATGAAGCGGAGAGCCCCGTTTGGAGTGAGGCTGCAAAGGGCATGCCAAGGGAAGTGTTCTGCTGTGCCAAGACTCGTGCTGCGCACGCTTTGTGGTTGGAGTGAGAAACAGGTTCCTTGGTGTTTTCTGCGAAACGCTTTAGCAGCCCGTTGGTGCTAGTATGGAGTCAGGGGCTGGATGAAGCGGAGAGCCCCGTTTGGAGTGAGGCTGCAAAGGGCATGCCAAGGGAAGTGTTCTGCTGTGCCAAGACTCGTACTGCGCACGCTTTGTGGTTGGAGTGAGAAACAGGTTCCTTGGTGTTTTCTGCGAAACGCTTTAGCAGCCCGTTGGTGCTAGTATGGAGTCAGGGGCTGGATGAAGCGGAGAGCCCCGTTTGGAGTGAGGCTGCAAAGGGCATGCCAAGGGAAGTGTTCTGCTGTGCCAAGACTCGTGCTGCGCACGCTTTGTGGTTCGAGTGAGAAACAGCTTCCTTGGTGTTTTCTGCGAAACGCTTTAGCAGCCCGTTGGTGCTAGTATGGAGTCAGGGGCTGGATGAAGTGGAGAGCCCCGTTTGGAGTGAGGCTGCAAAGGGCATGCCAAGGGAAGTGTTCTGCTGTGCCAAGACTCGTGCTGCGCACGCTTTGTGGTTGGAGTGAGAAACAGCTTCCTTGGTGTTTTCTGCGAAACGCTTTAGCAGCCCGTTGGTGCTAGTATGGAGTCAGGGGATGGATGAAGCGGAGAGCCCCGTTTGGAGTGAGGCTGCAAAGGGCATGCCAAGGGAAGTGTTCTGCTGTGCCAAGACTCGTGCTGCGCACGCTTTGTGGTTGGAGTGAGAAACCGGTTCCTTGGTGTTTTCTGCGAAACGCTTTAGCAGCCCGTTGGTGCTAGTATGGAGTCAGGGGCTGGATGAAGCGGAGAGCCCCGTTTGGAGTGAGGCTGCAAAGGGCATGCCAAGGGAAGTGTTCTGCTGTGCCAAGACTCGTGCTGCGCACGCTTTGTGGTTGGAGTGAGAAACAGCTTCCTTGGTGTTTTCTGCGAAACGCTTTAGCAGCCCGTTGGTGCTAGTATGGAGTCAGGGGCTGGATGAAGCGGAGAGCCCCGTTTGGAGTGCGGCTGCAAAGGGCATGCCAAGGGAAGTGTTCTGCTGTGCCAAGACTCGTGCTGCACACGCTTTGTGGTTGGAGTGAGAAACAGGTTCCTTGGTGTTTTCTGCGAAACGCTTTAGCAGCCCGTTGGTGCTAGTATGGAGTCAGGGGCTGGATGAAGCGGAGAGCCCCGTTTGGAGTGAGGCTGCAAAGGGCATGCCAAGGGAAGTGTTCTGCTGTGCCAAGACTCGTGCTGCGCACGCTTTGTGGTTGGAGTGAGAAACAGCTTCCTTGGTGTTTTCTGCGAAACGCTTTAGCAGCCCGTTGGTGCTAGTATGGAGTCAGGGGCTGGATGAAGCGGAGAGCCCCGTTTGGAGTGAGGCTGCAAAGGGCATGCCAAGGGAAGTGTTCTGCTGTGCCAAGACTCGTGCTGCGCACGCTTTGTGGTTCGAGTGAGAAACAGCTTCCTTGGTGTTTTCTGCGAAACGCTTTAGCAGCCCGTTGGTGCTAGTATGGAGTCAGGGGCTGGATGAAGTGGAGAGCCCCGTTTGGAGTGAGGCTGCAAAGGGCATGCCAAGGGAAGTGTTCTGCTGTGCCAAGACTCGTGCTGCGCACGCTTTGTGGTTGGAGTGAGAAACAGCTTCCTTGGTGTTTTCTGCGAAACGCTTTAGCAGCCCGTTGGTGCTAGTATGGAGTCAGGGGATGGATGAAGCGGAGAGCCCCGTTTGGAGTGAGGCTGCAAAGGGCATGCCAAGGGAAGTGTTCTGCTGTGCCAAGACTCGTGCTGCGCACGCTTTGTGGTTGGAGTGAGAAACCGGTTCCTTGGTGTTTTCTGCGAAACGCTTTAGCAGCCCGTTGGTGCTAGTATGGAGTCAGGGGCTGGATGAAGCGGAGAGCCCCGTTTGGAGTGAGGCTGCAAAGGGCATGCCAAGGGAAGTGTTCTGCTGTGCCAAGACTCGTGCTGCGCACGCTTTGTGGTTGGAGTGAGAAACAGCTTCCTTGGTGTTTTCTGCGAAACGCTTTAGCAGCCCGTTGGTGCTAGTATGGAGTCAGGGGCTGGATGAAGCGGAGAGCCCCGTTTGGAGTGCGGCTGCAAAGGGCATGCCAAGGGAAGTGTTCTGCTGTGCCAAGACTCGTGCTGCACACGCTTTGTGGTTGGAGTGAGAAACAGGTTCCTTGGTGTTTTCTGCGAAACGCTTTAGCAGCCCGTTGGTGCTAGTATGGAGTCAGGGGCTGGATGAAGCGGAGAGCCCCGTTTGGAGTGAGGCTGCAAAGGGCATGCCAAGGGAAGTGTTCTGCTGTGCCAAGACTCGTGCTGCGCACGCTTTGTGGTTGGAGTGAGAAACAGCTTCCTTGGTGTTTTCTGCGAAACGCTTTAGCAGCCCGTTGGTGCTAGTATGGAGTCAGGGGCTGGATGAAGCGGAGAGCCCCGTTTGGAGTGAGACTGCAAAGGGCATGCCAAGGGAAGTGTTCTGCTGTGCCAAGACTCGTGCTGCGCACGCTTTGTGGTTGGAGTGAGAAACAGGTTCCTTGGTGTTTTCTGCGAAACGCTTTAGCAGCCCGTTGGTGCTAGTATGGAGTCAGGGGATGGATGAAGCGGAGAGCCCCGTTTGGAGTGAGGCTGCAAAGGGCATGCCAAGGGAAGTGTTCTGCTGTGCCAAGACTCGTGCTGCGCACGCTTTGTGGTTGGAGTGAGAAACAGCTTCCTTGGTGTTTTCTGCGAAACGCTTTAGCAGCCCGTTGGTGCTAGTATGGAGTCAGGGGCTGGATGAAGCGGAGAGCCCCGTTTGGAGTGAGGCTGCAAAGGGCATGCCAAGGGAAGTGTTCTGCTGTGCCAAGACTCGTGCTGCGCACGCTTTGTGGTTGGAGTGAGAAACAGGTTCCTTGGTGTTTTCTGCGAAACGCTTTAGCAGCCCGTTGGTGCTAGCATGGAGTCAGGGGATGGATGAAGCGGAGAGCCCCGTTTGGAGTGCGGCTGCAAAGGGCATGCCAAGGGAAGTGTTCTGCTGTGCCAAGACTCGTGCTGCGCACGCTTTGTGGTTGGAGTGAGAAACAGGTTCCTTGGTGTTTTCTGCGAAACGCTTTAGCAGCCCGTTGGTGCTAGTATGGAGTCAGGGGATGGATGAAGCGGAGAGGCCCGTTTGGAGTGCGGCTGCAAAGGGCATGCCAAGGGAAGTGTTCTGCTGTGCCAAGACTCGTGCTGCGCACGCTTTGTGGTTGGAGTGAGAAACAGGTTCCTTGGTGTTTTCTGCGAAACGCTTTAGCAGCCCGTTGGTGCTAGTATGGAGTCAGGGGATGGATGAAGCGGAGAGGCCCGTTTGGAGTGCGGCTGCAAAGGGCATGCCAAGGGAAGTGTTCTGCTGTGCCAAGACTCGTGCTGCGCACGCTTTGTGGTTGGAGTGAGAAACAGGTTCCTTGGTGTTTTCTGCGAAACGCTTTAGCAGCCCGTTGGTGCTAGTATGGAGTCAGGGGCTGGATGAAGCGGAGAGCCCCGTTTGGAGTGAGGCTGCAAAGGGCATGCCAAGGGAAGTGTTCTGCTGTGCCAAGACTCGTGCTGCGCACGCTTTGTGGTTGGAGTGAGAAACAGCTTCCTTGGTGTTTTCTGCGAAACGCTTTAGCAGCCCGTTGGTGCTAGTATGGAGTCAGGGGCTGGATGAAGCGGAGAGCCCCGTTTGGAGTGAGGCTGCAAAGGGCATGCCAAGGGAAGTGTTCTGCTGTGCCAAGACTCGTGCTGCGCACGCTTTGTGGTTGGAGTGAGAAACAGGTTCCTTGGTGTTTTCTGCGAAACGCTTTAGCAGCCCGTTGGTGCTAGCATGGAGTCAGGGGATGGATGAAGCGGAGAGCCCCGTTTGGAGTGCGGCTGCAAAGGGCATGCCAAGGGAAGTGTTCTGCTGTGCCAAGACTCGTGCTGCGCACGCTTTGTGGTTGGAGTGAGAAACAGGTTCCTTGGTGTTTTCTGCGAAACGCTTTAGCAGCCCGTTGGTGCTAGTATGGAGTCAGGGGATGGATGAAGCGGAGAGGCCCGTTTGGAGTGCGGCTGCAAAGGGCATGCCAAGGGAAGTGTTCTGCTGTGCCAAGACTCGTGCTGCGCACGCTTTGTGGTTGGAGTGAGAAACAGGTTCCTTGGTGTTTTCTGCGAAACGCTTTAGCAGCCCGTTGGTGCTAGTATGGAGTCAGGGGCTGGATGAAGCGGAGAGCCCCGTTTGGAGTGAGGCTGCAAAGGGCATGCCAAGGGAAGTGTTCTGCTGTGCCAAGACTCGTGCTGCGCACGCTTTGTGGTTGGAGTGAGAAACAGATTCCTTGGTGTTTTCTGCGAAACGCTTTAGCAGCCCGTTGGTGCTAGCATGGAGTCAGGGGATGGATGAAGCGGAGAGGCCCGTTTGGAGTGCGGCTGCAAAGGGCATGCCAAGGGAAGTGTTCTGCTGTGCCAAGACTCGTGCTGCGCACGCTTTGTGGTTGGAGTGAGAAACAGGTTCCTTGGTGTTTTCTGCGAAACGCTTTAGCAGCCCGTTGGTGCTAGTATGGAGTCAGGGGATGGATGAAGCGGAGAGCCCCGTTTGGAGTGCGGCTGCAAAGGGCATGCCAAGGGAAGTGTTCTGCTGTGCCAAGACTCGTGCTGCGCACGCTTTGTGGTTGGAGTGAGAAACAGGTTCCTTGGTGTTTTCTGCGAAACGCTTTAGCAGCCCGTTGGTGCTAGTATGGAGTCAGGGGATGGATGAAGCGGAGAGCCCCGTTTGGAGTGCGGCTGCAAAGGGCATGCCAAGGGAAGTGTTCTGCTGTGCCAAGACTCGTGCTGCGCACGCTTTGTGGTTGGAGTGAGAAACAGGTTCCTTGGTGTTTTTTTGCGAAACGCCTTAGCAGCCCATTGGTGCTAGTATGGAGTCAGGGGCTGGATGAAGCGGAGAGCCCCGTTTGGAGTGAGGCTGCAAAGGGCATGCCAAGGGAAGTGTTCTGCTGTGCCAAGACTCGTGCTGCGCACGCTTTGTGGTTGGAGTGAGAAACAGGTTCCTTGGTGTTTTCTGCGAAACGCTTTAGCAGCCCGTTGGTGCTAGCATGGAGTCAGTGGATGGATGAAGCGGAGAGGCCTGTTTGGAGTGCGGCTGCAAAGGGCATGCAAAGGGAAGTGTTCTGCTGTGCCAAGACTCGTGCTGCGCACGCTTTGTGGTTGGAGTGAGAAACAGGTTCCTTGGTGTTTTCTGCGAAACGCTTTAGCAGCCCGTTGGTGCTAGTATGGAGTCAGGGGCTGGATGAAGCGGAGAGCCCCGTTTGGAGTGAGGCTGCAAAGGGCATGCCAAGGGAAGTGTTCTGCTGTGCCAAGACTCGTGCTGCGCACGCTTTGTGGTCGGAGTGAGAAACAGGTTCCTTGGTGTTTTCTGCGAAAGCTTTAGCAGCCCGTTGGTGCTAGTATGGAGTGAGGGGATGGATGAAGCGGAGAGCCCCGTTTGGAGTGAGGCTGTAAAGGGCATGCCAAGGGAAGTGTTCTGCTGTGCCAAGACTCGTGCTGCGCACGCTTTGTGGTTGGAGTGAGAAACAGGTTCCTTGGTGTTTTCTGCGAAACGCTTTAGCAGCCCGTTGGTGCTAGTATGGAGTCAGGGGCTGGATGAAGCGGAGAGCCCCGTTTGGAGTGAGGCTGCAAAGGGCATGCCAAGGGAAGTGTTCTGCTGTGCCAAGACTCGTGCTGCGCACGCTTTGTGGTTGGAGTGAGAAACAGGTTCCTTGGTGTTTTCTGCGAAACGCTTTAGCAGCCCGTTGGTGCTAGTATGGAGTCAGGGGCTGGATGAAGCGGAGAGCCCCGTTTGGAGTGAGGCTGCAAAGGGCATGCCAAGGGAAGTGTTCTGCTGTGCCAAGACTCGTGCTGCGCACGCTTTGTGGTTGGAGTGAGAAACAGGTTCCTTGGTGTTTTCTGCGAAACGCTTTAGCAGCCCGTTGGTGCTAGTATGGAGTCAGGGGATGGATGAAGCGGAGAGGCCCGTTTGGAGTGCGGCTGCAAAGGGCATGCCAAGGGAAGTGTTCTGCTGTGCCAAGACTCGTGCTGCGCACGCTTTGTGGTTGGAGTGAGAAACAGGTTCCTTGGTGTTTTCTGCGAAACGCTTTAGCAGCCCGTTGGTGCTAGTATGGAGTCAGGGGATGGATGAAGCGGAGAGCCCCGTTTGGAGTGAGACTGCAAAGGGCATGCCAAGGGAAGTGTTCTGCTGTGCCAAGACTCGTGCTGCGCACGCTTTGTGGTTGGAGTGAGAAACAGCTTCCTTGGTGTTTTTTTGCGAAACGCTTTAGCAGCCCGTTGGTGCTAGTATGGAGTCAGGGGCTGGATGAAGCGGAGAGCCCCGTTTGGAGTGAGGCTGCAAAGGGCATGCCAAGGGAAGTGTTCTGCTGTGCCAAGACTCGTGCTGCGCACGCTTTGTGGTTGGAGTGAGAAACAGGTTCCTTGGTGTTTTCTGCGAAACGCTTTAGCAGCCCGTTGGTGCTAGTATGGAGTCAGGGGCTGGATGAAGCGGAGAGCCCCGTTTGGAGTGAGACTGCAAAGGGCATGCCAAGGGAAGTGTTCTGCTGTGCCAAGACTCGTGCTGCGCACGCTTTGTGGTTGGAGTGAGAAACAGGTTCCTTGGTGTTTTCTGCGAAACGCTTTAGCAGCCCGTTGGTGCTAGTATGGAGTCAGGGGATGGATGAAGCGGAGAGCCCCGTTTGGAGTGAGGCTGCAAAGGGCATGCCAAGGGAAGTGTTCTGCTGTGCCAAGACTCGTGCTGCGCACGCTTTGTGGTTGGAGTGAGAAACAGGTTCCTTGGTGTTTTCTGCGAAACGCTTTAGCAGCCCGTTGGTGCTAGTATGGAGTCAGGGGCTGGATGAAGCGGAGAGCCCCGTTTGGAGTGAGGCTGCAAAGGGCATGCCAAGGGAAGTGTTCTGCTGTGCCAAGACTCGTGCTGCGCACGCTTTGTGGTTGGAGTGAGAAACAGGTTCCTTGGTGTTTTCTGCGAAACGCTTTAGCAGCCCGTTGGTGCTATCATGGAGTCAGGGGATGGATGAAGCGGAGAGGCCCGTTTGGAGTGCGGCTGCAAAGGGCATGCCAAGGGAAGTGTTCTGCTGTGCCAAGACTCGTGCTGCGCACGCTTTGTGGTTGGAGTGAGAAACAGGTTCCTTGGTGTTTTCTGCGAAACGCTTTAGCAGCCCGTTGGTGCTAGTATGGAGTCAGGGGATGGATGAAGCGGAGAGGCCCGTTTGGAGTGCGGCTGCAAAGGGCATCCCAAGGGAAGTGTTCTGCTGTGCCAAGACTCGTGCTGCGCACGCTTTGTGGTTGGAGTGAGAAACAGGTTCCTTGGTGTTTTCTGCGAAACGCTTTAGCAGCCCGTTGGTGCTAGTATGGAGTCAGGGGCTGGATGAAGCGGAGAGCCCCGTTTGGAGTGAGGCTGCAAAGGGCATGCCAAGGGAAGTGTTCTGCTGTGCCAAGACTCGTGCTGCGCACGCTTTGTGGTTGGAGTGAGAAACAGGTTCCTTGGTGTTTTCTGCGAAACGCTTTAGCAGCCCGTTGGTGCTAGCATGGAGTCAGGGGATGGATGAAGCGGAGAGGCCCGTTTGGAGTGCGGCTGCAAAGGGCATGCCAAGGGAAGTGTTCTGCTGTGCCAAGACTCGTGCTGCGCACGCTTTGTGGTTGGAGTGAGAAACAGGTTCCTTGGTGTTTTCTGCGAAACGCTTTAGCAGCCCGTTGGTGCTAGTATGGAGTCAGGGGATGGATGAAGCGGAGAGCCCCGTTTGGAGTGAGGCTGCAAAGGGCATGCCAAGGGAAGTGTTCTGCTGTGCCAAGACTCGTGCTGCGCACGCTTTGTGGTTGGAGTGAGAAACAGGTTCCTTGGTGTTTTTTTGCGAAACGCCTTAGCAGCCCATTGGTGCTAGTATGGAGTCAGGGGCTGGATGAAGCGGAGAGCCCCGTTTGGAGTGAGGCTGCAAAGGGCATGCCAAGGGAAGTGTTCTGCTGTGCCAAGACTCGTGCTGCGCACGCTTTGTGGTTGGAGTGAGAAACAGGTTCCTTGGTGTTTTCTGCGAAACGCTTTAGCAGCCCGTTGGTGCTAGCATGGAGTCAGGGGATGGATGAAGCGGAGAGCCCCGTTTGGAGTGAGGCTGTAAAGGGCATGCAAAGGGAAGTGTTCTGCTGTGCCAAGACTCGTCCTGCGCACGCTTTGTGGTTGGAGTGAGAAACAGGTTCCTTGGTGTTTTCTGCGAAACGCTTTAGCAGCCCGTTGGTGCTAGTATGGAGTCAGGGGCTGGATGAAGCGGAGAGCCCCGTTTGGAGTGAGGCTGCAAAGGGCATGCCAAGGGAAGTGTTCTGCTGTGCCAAGACTCGTGCTGCGCACGCTTTGTGGTTGGAGTGAGAAACAGGTTCCTTGGTGTTTTCTGCGAAACGCTTTAGCAGCCCGTTGGTGCTAGTATGGAGTCAGGGGCTGGATGAAGCGGAGAGCCCCGTTTGGAGTGAGGCTGTAAAGGGCATGCCAAGGGAAGTGTTCTGCTGTGCCAAGACTCGTGCTGCGCACGCTTTGTGGTTGGAGTGAGAAACAGGTTCCTTGGTGTTTTCTGCGAAACGCTTTAGCAGCCCGTTGGTGCTAGTATGGAGTCAGGGGATGGATGAAGCGGAGAGCCCCGTTTGGAGTGAGGCTGCAAAGGGCATGCCAAGGGAAGTGTTCTGCTGTGCCAAGACTCGTGCTGCGCACGCTTTGTGGTTGGAGTGAGAAACAGGTTCCTTGGTGTTTTCTGCGAAACGCTTTAGCAGCCCGTTGGTGCTAGTATGGAGTCAGGGGCTGGATGAAGCGGAGAGCCCCGTTTGGAGTGAGGCTGCAAAGGGCATGCCAAGGGAAGTGTTCTGCTGTGCCAAGACTCGTGCTGCGCACGCTTTGTGGTTGGAGTGAGAAACAGCTTCCTTGGTGTTTTCTGCGAAACGCTTTAGCAGCCCGTTGGTGCTATCATGGAGTCAGGGGATGGATGAAGCGGAGAGGCCCGTTTGGAGTGCGGCTGCAAAGGGCATGCCAAGGGAAGTGTTCTGCTGTGCCAAGACTCGTGCTGCGCACGCTTTGTGGTTGGAGTGAGAAACAGGTTCCTTGGTGTTTTCTGCGAAACGCTTTAGCAGCCCGTTGGTGCTAGTATGGAGTCAGGGGATGGATGAAGCGGAGAGGCCCGTTTGGAGTGCGGCTGCAAAGGGCATCCCAAGGGAAGTGTTCTGCTGTGCCAAGACTCGTGCTGCGCACGCTTTGTGGTTGGAGTGAGAAACAGGTTCCTTGGTGTTTTCTGCGAAACGCTTTAGCAGCCCGTTGGTGCTAGTATGGAGTCAGGGGCTGGATGAAGCGGAGAGCCCCGTTTGGAGTGAGGCTGCAAAGGGCATGCCAAGGGAAGTGTTCTGCTGTGCCAAGACTCGTGCTGCGCACGCTTTGTGGTTGGAGTGAGAAACAGGTTCCTTGGTGTTTTCTGCGAAACGCTTTAGCAGCCCGTTGGTGCTAGCATGGAGTCAGGGGATGGATGAAGCGGAGAGCCCCGTTTGGAGTGAGGCTGTAAAGGGCATGCAAAGGGAAGTGTTCTGCTGTGCCAAGACTCGTGCTGCGCACGCTTTGTGGTTGGAGTGAGAAACAGCTTCCTTGGTGTTTTCTGCGAAACGCTTTAGCAGCCCGTTGGTGCTAGTATGGAGTCAGGGGCTGGATGAAGCGGAGAGCCCCGTTTGGAGTGAGGCTGCAAAGGGCATGCCAAGGGAAGTGTTCTGCTGTGCCAAGACTCGTGCTGCGCACGCTTTGTGGTTGGAGTGAGAAACAGGTTCCTTGGTGTTTTCTGCGAAAGCTTTAGCAGCCCGTTGGTGCTAGTATGGAGTCAGGGGATGGATGAAGCGGAGAGCCCCGTTTGGACTGAGGCTGTAAAGGGCATGCCAAGGGAAGTGTTCTGCTGTGCCAAGACTCGTGCTGCGCACGCTTTGTGGTTGGAGTGAGAAACAGGTTCCTTGGTGTTTTCTGCGAAACGCTTTAGCAGCCCGTTGGTGCTAGTATGGAGTCAGGGGCTGGATGAAGCGGAGAGCCCCGTTTGGAGTGAGGCTGCAAAGGGCATGCCAAGGGAAGTGTTCTGCTGTGCCAAGACTCGTGCTGCGCACGCTTTGTGGTTGGAGTGAGAAACAGCTTCCTTGGTGTTTTCTGCGAAACGCTTTAGCAGCCCGTTGGTGCTAGTATGGAGTCAGGGGATGGATGAAGCGGAGAGCCCCGTTTGGAGTGAGGCTGCAAAGGGCATGCCAAGGGAAGTGTTCTGCTGTGCCAAGACTCGTGCTGCGCACGCTTTGTGGTTGGAGTGAGAAACAGGTTCCTTGGTGTTTTCTGCGAAACGCTTTAGCAGCCCGTTGGTGCTAGTATGGAGTCAGGGGATGGATGAAGCGGAGAGGCCCGTTTGGAGTGCGGCTGCAAAGGGCATGCCAAGGGAAGTGTTCTGCTGTGCCAAGACTCGTGCTGCGCACGCTTTGTGGTTGGAGTGAGAAACAGGTTCCTTGGTGTTTTTTTGCGAAACGCTTTAGCAGCCCGTTGGTGCTAGTATGGAGTCAGGGGCTGGATGAAGCGGAGAGCCCCGTTTGGAGTGAGGCTGCAAAGGGCATGCCAAGGGAAGTGTTCTGCTGTGCCAAGACTCGTGCTGCGCACGCTTTGTGGTTGGAGTGAGAAACAGGTTCCTTGGTGTTTTCTGCGAAACGCTTTAGCAGCCCGTTGGTGCTAGTATGGAGTCAGGGGATGGATGAAGCGGAGAGCCCCGTTTGGAGTGAGACTGCAAAGGGCATGCCAAGGGAAGTGTTCTGCTGTGCCAAGACTCGTGCTGCGCACGCTTTGTGGTTGGAGTGAGAAACAGGTTCCTTGGTGTTTTCTGCGAAACGCTTTAGCAGCCCGTTGGTGCTAGTATGGAGTCAGGGGCTGGATGAAGCGGAGAGCCCCGTTTGGACTGAGGCTGCAAAGGGCATGCCAAGGGAAGTGTTCTGCTGTGCCAAGACTCGTGCTGCGCACGCTTTGTGGTTGGAGTGAGAAACAGCTTCCTTGGTGTTTTCTGCGAAACGCTTTAGCAGCCCGTTGGTGCTAGTATGGAGTCAGGGGCTGGATGAAGCGGAGAGCCCCGTTTGGAGTGAGGCTGCAAAGGGCATGCCAAGGGAAGTGTTCTGCTGTGCCAAGACTCGTGCTGCGCACGCTTTGTGGTTGGAGTGAGAAACAGGTTCCTTGGTGTTTTCTGCGAAATGCTTTAGCAGCCCGTTGGTGCTAGTATGGAGTCAGGGGCTGGATGAAGCGGAGAGCCCCGTTTGGAGTGAGGCTGCAAAGGGCATGCCAAGGGAAGTGTTCTGCTGTGCCAAGACTCGTGCTGCGCACGCTTTGTGGTTGGAGTGAGAAACAGCTTCCTTGGTGTTTTCTGCGAAACGCTTTAGCAGCCCGTTGGTGCTAGCATGGAGTCAGGGGATGGATGAAGCGGAGAGGCCCGTTTGGAGTGCGGCTGCAAAGGGCATGCCAAGGGAAGTGTTCTGCTGTGCCAAGACTCGTGCTGCGCACGCTTTGTGGTTGGAGTGAGAAACAGGTTCCTTGGTGTTTTCTGCGAAACGCTTTAGCAGCCCGTTGGTGCTAGTATGGAGTCAGGGGATGGATGAAGCGGAGAGCCCCGTTTGGAGTGAGGCTGCAAAGGGCATGCCAAGGGAAGTGTTCTG
>NW_028290211.1:0-31845 GCF_059628265.1 Tinamus guttatus | reverse complement strand
TGGTTATAGGTGGCCCTATGGGAGCTCTAGGGCATCCTATGGGGACTATAGAGGGTCATAGAGGAGGTTTAGGGGGTCTATAGGAGCTCTAGGGGTTCCTATGGGGGCTCTAGGGGGTCCTATGGGGCTTATAGGGGGTCCTAGGGGAGATCTGGGGGGTCCTAGGGGATCTCTAGGGGATCCTATGGGTGCTCTGGGGGATTTATAGGAGCTCTAGGGGGTCCTATGGGGGCTATAGAGGGTCCTATGGTGGTTATAGGGGGCCCTAGGGGAGCTCTAGGGCGCCCCATGGAGCTCTAGGGAGCCCTATGGGAGCTATAGGGGGTCCTAGGGGAGCTCTGGGGTTCCTAGGGGAGCTCTAGGGGGCCCTATGGGGGCTATAGGGCATCCTATGGGGACAATAGGGAGTCCTATAGGAGCTCTAGGAGGTTCTATGGGGCCTATACGGGGTCCTATGGTGGTTATAGGGGGTCCTAGGGGAGCTCTCGGTGTCCTGTGGGGCCTCTAGAGGGCCCTATGGGAGCTCTAGGGCATCCTATGGGGACTATAGGGGATCCTATAGAAGCTTTAGGGGGGCTATAGGAGCTCTAGGGGTTCCTATGGGGGCTCTATGGGGTCCTACGGGAGTTCGAGGGGGCCCTACGGGGGTTATAGGGGTTCCTAGGGGAGCTCTTGGGGGTCCTAGGGGAGCTCTGGGGGTCCTGTGGGGGCTCTAGGGGGCCCTATGGGGACTACAGTGGGTCCTAGGGGAGCTCTGGGGGTCCTAGGGGAAATCTAGGGGGCCCTATGGGGACTATAGGGCATCCTATGGTGGTTATAGGGGGCCCTAGGGGAGCTCTAGGTGGTCCTATGGGGGCTATAGGGGGTCCTAGGGGAGCTCCAGGGGGCCCTATGGGGGTTATAGGGCATCCTATGGGGACAATAGGGAGTCCCATAGGAGCTCTAGGAGGTCCTATGGGGCCTATACAGGGTCCTATGGTGGTTATAGGGTGTCCTAGGGGAGCTCTGGGGGTCCTGTGGGGCCTCTAGGGGGCCCTATGGGGGATCTTAGGGGTCCTATGGTGGTTATAGGTGGTCCTATGGGAGCTCTAGGGCATCCTATGGGGACTATAGGGGATCCTATAGAAGCTCTAGGGGGGCTATAGGAGCTCTAGGGGTTCCTATGGGGGCTCTAGGGGGTCCTGTGGGAGTTCTAGGGGGCCCTATGGGAGTTCTAGGGGGTCCTAGGGGAGCTCTTGGGGGTCCTAGGCGAGCTATAGGGGGCCCTATGGGGGCTATAGGGGGTCCTATGGGACCTCTAGGGGGCCCTATGGGGGCTATAGGGCATCCTATGGGGACTATAGGGGGTCCTATAGGAGCTCTAGGGAGGCTATAGGAGCTCTAGGGGGCCCTATGGGGGCTATAGGGCATGCTATGGTGGATATAGGGGGCCCTAGGGGAGCTCTAGGTGGTCCTATGGGGGCTATAGGGGGCTCCTAGTGGCGCTCTGGGGATTCTAGGGGAGCTCTGGGGGCCCTATGGGGGCTCTTAGGGGTCCTATGGTGGTTATAGGTGGCCCCATGGGAGCTCTAGGGCATCCTATGGGGACTATAGGGGATCTTATAGAAGCTTAGGGGGGCTATAGGAGCTCTAGGGGTTCCTATGGGGCTCTAGGGGGTCCTTTGGGAGTTCTAGGGGGCCCTATCGGGGTTATAGGGGGTCCTGTGGGGTCTCTAGGGGGTCCTATGCGGGCTCTAGGGGGTCCTATGGGGGTTATAGGGGGTCCTAGGGGAGCTCTAGGGCGTCCCGTGGAGCTCTAGGGGGTCCTATAGGGGCTTTAGGGGGTTCTATGGGAGCTCTGGGGTCCAGTGGGGGCTATAGGGGGCCCTATGGGAGCTCTAGGAGGCCCTATGGGGGCTATAGGGGGTCGTAGGGGAGCTGTGGGGATCCCGTGGGGTCTCTAGGGGGCCCTATGGGGGCTCTAGGGGGTCCTATGGGGGCTCTAGGGGCCCCTAAGGGAGCTGTAGGGGGCCCGATGGGTGCTATAGGGGGGTCCTATGGGAGCTCTGGGGGTTCTAGGGGAGCTCTAGGGGATCCTATGGGGGCTATAGGGGGTCCTAGGGGAGATCTGGGGGTCCTAGGGGGTCTATAGGGGCTCCTATGGTGGTTATAGGGCACGCTGGGGGAGTTCTAGGGGGTTCCTATGGGTGCTATAGGGGCTCCTATGGTGGTTATAGTGTGCCCTATGCGAGCTCTAGGGCATCCTATGGGGTCTATAGGGGATCCTATAGGAGGTCTAGGGGGTCTATAGGAGCTCTAGGGGGTCCTATGGGGGCTATACGGGGTCCTATGGGGGCTATAGGGGGTCCTAGGGGAGCTCTAGGGAGCCCTATGGGGGCTATAGGGGTTCTAGAAGAGCTCTGGGGGTCCTAGGGGAGCTTCAGGGTGCCCTATGGGGGCTATAGGGCATCCTATGGTGGTTATAAGGGGTCCTAGGGGAGCTCTGGGGGTCCTAGGGGAGCTATAGAGGGTCCTATGGTGGTTAAAGGGAATGCTGGGCAAGTTCTAGGGGGTCCTATGGGGGCTATACGGGGTCCTATGGGAGCTCTATGGGGCCCTATCGGGGTTATAGGGGGTCCTGTGGGGTCTCTAGGGGGTCCTATGCGGGCTCTAGGGGGTCCTAGGGGAGCTCTAGGGGGCCCTATGGGGTCTATAGGGTTTCTAGGGGAGCTCTGGTGGTCCTAGGGGAGCTCCACGGGGCCCTATGGGGGCTATAGGGCATCCTATGGTGGTTATAATGGGGTCCTAGGGAGCTCTGGGGGTCCTGTGTGGGCGCTAGGGGGCCCTATGGGGGCTATAGTGGGTCCTATGG
Source organism: Tinamus guttatus (assembly GCF_059628265.1). NCBI lineage: Eukaryota > Metazoa > Chordata > Aves > Tinamiformes > Tinamidae > Tinamus > Tinamus guttatus. The sequence goes on along the minus strand of NW_028290211.1, from coordinate 28,994 downwards.
TGGTTATAGGTGGCCCTATGGGAGCTCTAGGGCATCCTATGGGAACTATAGAGGGTCATAGAGGAGGTTTAGGGGGTCTATAGGAGCTCTAGGGGTTCCTATGGGGGCTCTAGGGGGTCCTATGGGGCTTATAGGGGGCCCTAGGGGAGCTCTAGGGCGCCCCATGGAGCTCTAGGGAGCCCTATGGGAGCTATAGGGGGTCCTAGGGGAGCTCTGGGGTTCCTAGGGGAGCTCTAGGGGGCCCTATGGGGGCTATAGGGCATCCTATGGGGACAATAGGGAGTCCTATAGGAGCTCTAGGAGGTTCTATGGGGCCTATACGGGGTCCTATGGTGGTTATAGGGGGTCCTAGGGGAGCTATAGGGGGCCCTATGGGGGCTATAGGGGGCCCTAGGGGAGCTCTTGGGGGTCCTAGGCGAGCTATAGGGGGCCCTATGGGGGCTATAGGGGGCCCTATGGGGCCTCTAGGGGGTCCTATGGGGGCTATAGGGGATCCCGGTGAGCTCTGGGGGTCCTAGGGGAGCTCCAGGGGGCACTATGGGGTCTATAGGGCATCCTATGGTGGTTATAGGGCGTCCTAGGGGAGCTCTAGGGCATCCTATGGGGACTATGGGGGATCTTATAGGAGCTCTAGGGGTTCCTATGGGGGCCATAGGGGGTCCTAGGGGAGCTCTGGGGGTCCTGCCGGGGTTATAGGGTGTCCTAGGGGAGCTCTGGTGGGTCCTAGGGGAGCTCTAGGGGGTCCAATGGGGGCTATAGAGGGTCCTATGGAGGTTATAGGGGACCCTATGGGAGCTCTAGGGCATCCTATGGGCACTATAGAGGGTCCTATAGTCTATAGAGGTCTAGGGGGTCCTATGGGAGCTCTAGGGGGCCCTATGGGGGCTCTAGGGGGCCCTATGAGGGTTATAGCGGGTCCTAGGGGAGCTCTAGGGGGTCCTAGGGGAGCTCTAGGGGTCCTATGGAGGTTATAGGGGGCCCTATAGGAGCTCTAGGGCGTCCTATGGGAGCTCTAGGAGGCCCTATAGGGGCTGTAGGGGGTCCTAGGGAGCTCTGGGGGTCCTAGGGGAGCTCTAGGGGGCCCTATGGGGGCTATATGGGGTCCTAGGGGAGCTCTGGGGGTCCTATGGGGACAATAGGGGTCCTATGGGGACAATAGGGGGTCCTATGGTGGTTATAGCGGGTCCTAGGGGAGCTCTAGGGGGTCCTATGGGTGCTGTAGGGGGTCCTATGGGAGCCCTAGGGGGTCCTATGGGGGTTTAGGGGTCCTATGGGGGCTCTGGGGGAGTTATAGGAGATTTAGGGGGTCCTATGGGGGCTATAGAAGGTCCTATGGTGGTTATAGGGGGCCCTAGGGGAGCTCTAGGGCGTCCATGGAGCTCTAGGGGCCTTATGGGGGCTCTAGAGGGTCCTATGGGAGCTCTAGGGTTCCTATGGGAGCTATAGGGGGTCCTATGGGGACTATAGGGGGTCCTATGGGCGCTGTAGGGGGTCCTAGGGGAGCTCTAGGGGGCCCTATGAGGGTTATAGAGGGTCCCTAGGGGAGCTCTGGGGGTCCTAGGGGGGCTATAGGGGGGTCCTATGGTGGTTATAGGGGGCGCTGGGGGAGTTCTAGGGGTCCTATGGGGGCTATAGTGGGTCCTATGGTGTTTATAGGGGGCCCTAGGGGAGCTCTAGGGCGTCCTATGGGAGCTCTAGGAGGCTCTCTGGGGGCTCATAGGGGCTCCTAGGGGAGCTCTGGGGGTCCTATGGGGGCTCTGGGGAATTATAGGAGCTTTAGGGGGTCCTATGGGGGCTATAGAAGGTCCTATGGTGGTTATAGGGGGCCCTAGGGGAGCTCTCGGGCATCCTATGGGGACTATAGGGGATCCTATAGGAGCTATAGGGCATCCTATGGGGGCTCTAGGGCGTCCTATGGGACCTCTAGGGGGCCCTATGGGGGCTATAGGGCATCCTATGGGGACTATAGGGGGTCCTATAGGAGCTCTAGGGTGGCTATAGGAGCTCTAGGGGGCCCTATGGGGCTATAGGGCATCCTATGGTGGTTATAGGGGGCCCTAGGGGGAGCTCTAGGTGGTCCTATGGGGGCTATAGGGGCTCCTAGTGGCGCTCTGGGGGTTCTAGGGGAGCTCTGGGGGCCCTATGGGGGCTCTTAGGGGTCCTATGGTGGTTATAGGAGGCCCTATGAGAGCTCTAGGGCATCCTATGGGACTATAGGGGATCTTATAGAAGCTCAAGGGGGCTATAGGAGCTCTAGGGGTTCCTATGGGGCTCTAGGGGGCCCCTATCGGGTTATAGGGGGTCCTGTGGGGTCTCTAGGGGTCCTATGCGGGCTCTAGGGGGTCCTATGGGGGTTATAGGGGGTCCTATGGGAGCTCTGGGGTCCAGTGGGGGCTATAGGGGGCCCTATGGGAGCTCTAGGAGGCCCTATGGGGGCTATAGGGGGTCGTAGGGGAGCTGTGGGGATCCCGTGGGGTCTCTAGGGGGCCCTATGGGGGCTATAGGGGCCCCTAAGGGAGCTCAGGGGGCCCGAATGGGTGCTATAGGCGGTCCTATGGGAGCTCTGGGGTTCTAGGGAGCTCTAGGGGATCCTATGGGGGCTATAGGGGTCCTAGGGGAGATCTGGGGTCCTAGGGGGTCTATAGGGGCTCCTATGGTGGTTATAGTGTGCCCTATGCGAGCTCTAGGGCATCCTATGGGGTCTATAGGGATCCTATAGGAGGTCTAGGGGGTCTATAGGAGCTCTGGGGGGGTCCTATGGGGGCTATACGGGGTCCTATGGGGGCTATAGGGGGTCCTAGGGGAGCTCTAGGGAGCCTTATGAGGGCTTATAGGGGTTCTAGAAGAGCTCTGGGGTCCTAGGGGAGCTTCAGGGTGCCCTATGGGGGCTATAGGGCATCCTATGGTGGTTATAAGGGGTCCTAGGGGAGCTCTGGGGGTCCTAGGGGAGCTTATAGAGGGTCCTATGGTGGTTAAAGGGATGCTGGGCAAGTTCTAGGGGTCCTATGGGGGCTATACGGGGTCCTATGGGAGCTCTATGGGGCCCTATCGAGGTTATAGGGGGTCCTGTGGAGTCTCTAGGGGGTCCTATGCGGGCTCTATGGGGTCCTACGGGAGTTCGAGGGGCCCTATGGGGGTATAGGGGTTCCTAGGGGAGCTCTTGGGGGTCCTCGCGGAGCTATAGGGGGCCCTCTGGGGGCTCTAGGGGGTCCAATGGGAGTTCTAGGGGGCCCTATGGGGGTTATAGGGGGTCCTAGGGGAGCTCTTGGGGGTCCTAGGGGAGCTATAGGGGGGCCCTATGGGGCTATAGGGGGCCCTATGGGGGCTCTAGGGGGTCCTATGGGGGCTCTAGGGGGCCCTATGGGAGTTCTAGGGGGTCCTAGGGGAGCTCTTGGGGGTCCTAGGCGAGCTCTAGGGGCCCTATGGGGGCTATAGGGGCGCTATGGGGGCTCCAGGGGGTCCTATGGGGGCTATAGGGGGCCCTAGGGGAGCTCTAGGGGGCCCTAGGGGAGCTCTAGGGGGTCCTATGGGAGTTCTAGGGGGCCCTATGGGAGTTCTAGGGGGTCCTAGGGGAGCTCTTGGGGGTCCTAGGCGAGCTATAGGGGGCCCTATGGGGGCTACAGGGGGCCCTATGGGGGCTACAGGGGGTCCTACGGGAGCTCTAGGGGGCCCTATGGGGGTTATAGGGTGTCCTAGGGGAGCTCTAGGGCGTCCATGGAGCTCTAGGGGGTCCTATGGGGGCTATAGGGGGTTCTGTGGCAGCTCTGGGCGTCCTTTGGGGCTATAGAGGGCCCTTATGGAGCTCTAGGGGGCCCTATGAGGGTTATAGCGGGTACTAGGGGAGCTCTAGGGGGTCCTATGGAGCTGTAGGGGGTGCTATGGGAGTTCTAGGGGGTCCTATGGGGGCTATAGGGGGTCCTATAGGAGATCTAGGGGGTCTATAGGAGCTCTAGGGGGTCCTATGGAGCCTATATGGGGTCCTAATGGTGGTTATAGGGGTCCCTAGGGAGCTCTAGGGGGCCCAATGGGGGCTATAGGGCATCCTATGGTGGTTATAGGGGGCCCTAGGGGAGCTCTGGGGGGTCTAGGGGAGCTCTAGGGGATCCTATGGGGGCTCTAGATGGTCCTAGGGGAGCTCTAGGGAGCCCTATGGGAGCTATAGGGGGTCCTAGGGGAGCTCTGGTGTTCTAGGGGAGCTCTAGGGGGCCCTATCGGGGCTATAGGGCATCCTATGGGGACTATAGGGCGTCCTATAGGAGCTCTAGGGGGGCTATAGGAGCTCTAGAGGGTCCTATGGGGCCTATATGGAGTCCCATGGTGGTTATAGGAGGCCCTAGGGAACCTCTAGGGGGCCCTATGGGAGCTATAGGGGGTCCTAGGGAGCTCTAGGGGGTCCTATGGTGGCTATAGGGGGTCCTAGGGGAGCTCTGGGGGTCCTGTGGGGGCGCTAGGGGCCCTATGGGGGCTATAGTGGGTCCTATGGTGGTTATAGGTTAGCCCTATGGCAGCTCTAGGCATCCTATGGGGACTATAGGGGATCCTATAGGAGCTCTAGGGGAGTTATAAGAGCTCTAGTAGGGGAGTTATAAGAGCTCTAGGGGTTCCTATGGGGGCTATAGGGGGTCCTATGTTGGTTATAGGGGACCCTATGGGAGCTCTAGTGCATCCTAATGGGATTATAGAGGGTCATATAGGAGGTTTAGGGGGGCTATAGGAGCTCTAGGGGGTCCTGTGGGGGCTCTAGGTGGTCCTATGGGAGCTCTAGGGGGTCCTATGGGGGCTATAGAGGGTCCTACGGTGGTTATAGGGTGACATAGGGGAGCTCTAGGGCGTCCTATGGGAGCTCTAGGAGGCTCTCTGGGGGCTATAGGGGGTCCTAGGGGAGCTCTGGGGGTCCTGTGGGGGCGCTAGGGGCCCTATGGGGGCTATAGTGGGTCCTATGGTGGTTATAGGTAGCCCTATGGCAGCTCTAGGGCATCCTATGGGGACTATAGGGGATCCTATAGGAGCTCTAGGGGAGTTATAAGAGCTCTAGGGGTTCCTATGGGGGCTATAGGGGGTCCTATGTTGGTTATAGGGGACCCTATGGGAGCTCTAGTGCATCCTAATGGGATTATAGAGGGTCATATAGGAGGTTTAGGGGGGCTATAGGAGCTCTAGGGGGTCCTGTGGGGGCTCTAGGTGGTCCTATGGGAGCTCTAGGGGGTCCTATGGGGGCTATAGAGGGTCCTACGGTGGTTATAGGGTGACATAGGGGAGCTCTAGGGCGTCCTATGGGAGCTCTAGGCGGCTCTCTGGGGGCTATAGGGGGTCCTAGGGGAGCTCTGGGTGTCCTGTCGGGCTCTAGTGGGCCCTATGTGGGCTATAGGGTATCCTATGGTGGTTATAGGGGACCCTATGGGAGCTCTAGGGCATCCTATGGGCACTATAGAGGGTCCTATAGGAGCTCTAGGGGGGCTATAGGAGCTCTAGGTGGTCCTATGGGGGCTCTAGGGGGTCCTACGGGAGCTCTAGGGGGCCCTATGGGGGTTATAGGGTGTCCTAGGGGAGCTCTAGGGCATCCCATGGAGCTTTAGGGGGTCCTATGGGGGCTATAGGGGGTTCTGTGGGAGCTCCTGGGGTCCTGTAGGGGTTATAGGGGGCCTTATGGGAGCTCTAGGGGGCCCTATCAGGGTTATAGGGGGTCCTATGGGAGTTCTAGGGGGTCCTATGGGGGCCATAGGGGGTCCTTTGGGAGCTCTAGGGGGCCCTATGGGGGCTATAGTGCGTCCTATAGTGGTTATAGGGGACCCTATGGGAGCTCTAGGGCATCCTATGGGGACTATAGAGGGTCATATAGGAGGTTTAGGGGGCCTATAGGAGCTCTAGGGGGTCCTATGGGGGCTCTAGGGGGTCCTATGGGAGCTCCAGGGGGTCGTACTGGGGCTCTAGAGGGTCCTAGGGGAGCTCTAGGGAGCCCTATGGGAGCTATAGGGAGTTCTAGGGGAGCTCTGGGGGGCCCTACGGGGGCTAAAGGGCATCCTAGGGGGACTATAAGGGGTTCTGTAGGAGCTCTAGGGGGTCCTATGGGGCCTATATGGGGTCCTATGGTGGTTATAGGGGGTCCTAGGGGAGCTCTAGGGGGCCCTATGGGGGCTATAGGGCATCCTATGTTGGTTATAGGGAGCCCTAGGGGAGCTCTAGGTGGTCCTGTGTGGGCTATAGGGAGTCCTAGGTGAGCTCTGGGCGTCCTAGGGGAGCTCTAGGGGGACCTATGGAGGCTATAGGGAATCCTATGGGGACTATGGGGAGTCCTATAGGAGATCCAGGAGGTCCTATGGGGCCTATACGGGGTCCTATGGTGGTTATAGGGGGTCCTAGGGGAGCTCTGGGGGTCCTGTGGGGCCTGTAGGGGGCCCTATGGGGGCTCTTAGGGGTCCTATGGTGGTTATAGTTGGCCCTATGGGACCTCTAGGGCATCCTATGGGGACTATAGGGGATCCTATAGAAGCTCTAGGGGGCTTAGAGGAGCTCTAGGGGTTCCTATGGGGACTCTAGGCGGTCCTATGGGAGTTCTAGGGGGCCCTATGGGGGTTATAGGGTGTCCTAGGGGAGCTCTTGGGGGTCCTATGGGAGCTCTAGGGGGTCCTATGGGGGCTGTAGGGGGTCCTAGGGGAGCTCTAGGGCATGCTTTGGGAGCTCTAGGGGGCCCTATGGGGACTATATGGGGTCCTAAGGGAGCTCTGGGGGTCCTGTGGGGGCTCTATGGGGCCCTATGGGAGCTCTAGGACATCCTATGGGGACTATAGAGAATCCTATAGAAGCTCTAGGGGGTTCTATCGGGGCTAGAGGGAGTCCTATGGAAGTTATAGGGGACCCTATGGGCGCTCTAGGGCATCCTATGGGCACTATAGAGGGTCCTATAGGAGGTCTAGGGGGGCTATAGAAGCTCTAGGGGGTCCTAAGGGGGCTCTAGGGCGTCCCATGAAGCTCTAGGGGGTCCTATGGGGGTTATAGGGTGTCCTATGCGGGCTATAGGGGGTCCTAGGGGAACTCTAGGGGGCCCTATGTGGTCTATAGGGCATCCTATGGTGGTTTTAGGGGGCCCTAGGGGAGCTCTAGGAGGCTCTCTGGGGGCTATAGGGGCTCGTAGGGGAGCTCTGGGGATCCCGTGGGGTGTCTAGGGGGCCTTATGGGGGCTATAGTGGGTCCTATGGTGGCTATAGGGGGCCCTAAGGGAGCTCTAGGGGGCCCGATGAGGGCTCTACGGGGTCCTATGAGAGCTCTGGAGGTCCAAGGGGGACTATAGGGGGTCCTATGGTGGTTATAGGGGGACCTGGCGGAGTTCTAGGGGGTCCTATGGGGGCTATAGAGGGTCCTATGGGGGTTATAGAGTTCCCTATGGGAGCTCTAGGGCACCCTATGGGGACAACAGGGGGTCCTATAGGAGCTCTAGGGGGTCTATAGGAGCTCTCGGGGGTTCTATGGGGCTATAGAGGGTCCTATGGCGGTTATAGGGGGCCCTAGGGGAGCTCTAGGGCGTCCTATGGGAGCTCTAGGTGGCCCGGTGGGGGCTATAGGGGGTCGTAGGGGAGCTCTGGGGATCCCGTGGGGTCTCTAGGGCACCCTATGGAGGCTATAGTGGGTCCTATGGTGGCTATAGGGGGCCCTAAGGGAGCTCTAGGGGGCCCAATGGGGGCTATAGGGGGTCCTAGGGGAGCAATGGGGGTCCTAGGGGAGCTCTAGGGGGTCCTATTGGGGCTACAGGGCATCCTATGGGGACTATAGGGGGTCCAATAGGAGCTCTAGGGGGGCCATAGGAGCTCTAGGGGGTCCTATGGTGGTTTTCGGGGGCCCTAAGGGGGCTATAGGGGGTCCTATGGGGGCTATAGGGGGTCTTAGGTGAGCCCCAGGTGGTCCTAGGGGAGATCTGGGGTTCCTATGGGGGCTATAGGGCCTCCTATGGGAGCTCTAGGGGGTCCTATGGGGGCTATAGAGGGTCCTATGGTGGTTATAGGGGGCCATAGGGAAGCTCTAGGGCATCCTATGGGAGCTCTAAGAGGCTCTCTGGGGGCTATAGGGGGTCCTAGGGGAGCTCTGGGGGTCCTGTGGGGGCTTTAGGGGGCCCTATGCGGGCTATAGGGGGTCCTATGGAGGTTAAAGGGGACCCTATGGGAGCTCTAGGGCATCCTATGGGCACTACAGAGGGTCCTATAGCAGGTCTAGGGGGGCTATAGGACCTCTAGGGGGTCCTTGTGGGCTCTAGGGGGTCATATGGGAGCTCTAGGGGGCCCTATGGCGGTTATAGGGTGTCCTAGGGGAGCTCTAGGGCGTCCCATGGAGCTCTAGGGGGCCCTATGGGAGCTCTAGGTCATCCTATGGGGACTATAGAGAATACTATAGAAGCTCTAGACGGCTCTATCGGGGCTATAGGGGGTCCTAGGGGAGCTCTAGGGGGTCCTATGGGGGTTATAGGGGGCCCTAGGGGAGTTCTTGGGGGCCCTATGGGAGCTCTAGGGGGCCCTATGGGGACTATAGAGAATCCTATAGAAGCTCTAGGGGGTTCTATCTGGGCTATAGGGGGTCCTATGGGAGCTCTAGGGGGCCCTATGAGGGTTATGGAGGGTCCAAGGGGAACTCTGGGGGGTCCTAGGGGAGCTCTAGGGGATCCTAGGGGGGCTCAAGGGGGTCCTATGGAAGCTCTAGGGAGTTCTATGGGGCCTATATGGGGTCCTATGGTGGTTATAGGGGGTCCTAGGGGAGCTCTAGATGGTCCTATGTGGCCTATAGGGGGTCCTAGGTGAGCTCTGGGCGTCCTAGGGGAGCTCTAGGGGGACCTATGAAGGCTATAGGGAATCCTATGGGGACTATGGGGAGTCCTATAGGAGGTCCTATGGGGCCTATACGGGGTCCTATGGTGGTTATAGGGGGTCCTAGGGGAGTTCTGGGGGTCCTGTGGGGCCTCTAGGGGGCCCTATGGGGGCTCTTAGGGGTCCTATGGTGGTTATAGTTGGCCCTATGGGAGCTCTAGGGCATCCTATGGGGACTATAGGGGATCCTATAGAAGCTCTAGGGGGCTAAGAGGAGCTCTAGGGGTTCCTAGGGGGACTCTAGGCAGTCCTATGGGAGTTCTAGGGGGCCCTATGGGGGTTATAGGGGGTCCTAGGGGAGCTCTTGGGGGTCCTATGGGAGCTCTAGGGGAGCTCTAGGGCATGCTTTGGGAGCTCTAGGGGGCCCTATGGGGACTATATGGGGTCCTAAGGGAGCTCTGGGGGTCCTGTGGGGGCTCTATGGGGCCCTATGGGAGCTCTAGGACATCCTATGGGGACTATAGAGAATCCTATAGAAGCTCTAGGGGGTTCTATCAGGGCTATAGGGAGTCCTATGGAAGTTATAGGGGACCCTATGGGCGCTCTAGGGCATCCTATGGGCACTATAGAGGGTCCTATAGGAGGTCTAGGGGGGCTATAGAAGCTCTAGGGGGTCCTAAGGGGGCTCTAGGGGGTGCTATGGGAGCTGTAGGGGGCCCTATGGGGGTTATAGGGTGTCCTATGCGGGCTATAGGGGGTCCTAGGGGAACTCTAGGGGGCCCTATGGGGGCTCTAGGGCATCCTATGGTGGTTTTAGGGGGCCCTAGGGGAGCTCTAGGAGGTTCTCTGGGGGCTATAGGGGCTCGTAAGGGAGCTCTAGGGATCCCGTGGGGTCTCTAGGGGGCCCTATGGGGGCCATAGTGCGTCCTATGGTGGCTATAGGGGGCCCTAAGGGAGCTCTAGGGGGCCCAATGGGGGCTATAGGGGGTCCTAGGGGAGCAATGGGGGTCCTATGGGGGCTATAGGGCATCCTATGGGGACTATAGGGAGTCCTATAGGAGCTCTAGGAGGTCCTATGGGGCTTATACGGGTTCCGATGGTGGTTATAGGGGGTCCTAGGGGAGCTCTGGGGGTCCTGCTGGGCCTCTAGGGGGCCCTATGGGGGCTCTTAGGGGTCCTATGGTGGTTATAGGTGGCCCTACGGGAGGTCACGGGCATCCTATGGGGACTATAGGGGATCCTATAGAAGCTCTAGGGGGGCTATAGGAGCTCTAGGGGTTCCTATGGGACTCTAGGGGGTCCTATGGGAGTTCTAGGGGGCCCTATGAGGGTTATAGCGGGTCCTAGGTGAGCTCTAGGGGGTGCTATGCGGGCTCTAGGGGGTCCTATGGGAGTTCTAGGGGGTCCTATGGGGGCTATAGGGGGTCCTAGGGGAGCTCTGGGGGTCCTGTGGGGGCTCTAGGGGGGCTATAGTGGGTCCTATGGAGGTTATAGGGGACCCTATGGGATATCTAGGGCATCCTATGGGGACTATCGAGGGTCATATAGGAGGTTTAGGGCTCCTATAGGAGCTCTAGGGGGTCCTATGGGGGCTCTAGGGGGTCCTATGGGGGCTCTAGGGGGTCCTAGGGGAGCTCTGGAGGGTCCTATGGGGGCTCTGGGGGAGTTATAGGATCTCTAGGGGGTCCTATGCGGGCTATAGAAGGTCCTATGGTGATTATAGGGGGCCCTAGGGGAGCTCTAGGACATCCTATGGGGACTATAGAGGGTCATAAAGGAGGTTTAGGGGGTCTATAGGAGCTCTAGGGGTTCCTATGGGGGCTCTAGGGGGTCCTATGGGGGTTATAGGGGGTCCTAGGGGAGTTCTAGGGGGCCCTATGGGGAGCTGGGAGCCTCCTGGCCTCCCCTACGGGGGCCTCTGAGCCTCCTGGCCTCTGACATGGTGGACTCTGAGCCTCTCCTATGGGGGTAGGGAGCCGCCCGGCCTCTTCTGTGGGGGCCTCTGAGCCTCCTGGACTCCACTATGGACGTCTTTCAGCCTCCTGGCCTCTCATATAGGGGCCTATGTCTGTCCCAGCCTTCTTTAAGGGAAACTGAGCCTCCTGGAATCGGATATGGGGAGCTAGGAGCCTCCTGGCCTCCGATATGTGGGCCTATGAGCCTCCTGGCCTCCAATACGGGGAGCCCCGGAGCCTTCTGGCCTCCAATATGGGGAGCTGGGAGCCTCCTGGCCTCTCATATTGGGGCCTCTGAGCCTCCTGGACTCCGCTATGGGGAGCTGGGAGTCTCCTGGCCTGCACTATGGGGGCCTCTGAGCCTCCTGGCTTCTCATATGGGGGTCTCTGACCCTCCCAGCCTCCTCCATGGGGGCCTCTGAGCCTCCCAGCCTCTGATATGGGGGACTGGGAGCCTCCTGGCCTCTCATACAGGAGCCTCTGAGCCTCCTGGCCTCCGCTATGGGGGTCTGGGAGCCTCCGTTATGGGGACCTAGAGCCTCGCGACCTCCTCTGTGGGGGTCTGTGAGCCTCCTGGCCTCCTCTATGAGGGTCTCAGAGTCTCTCCTATGCGGGACCTGGAGCCTCCTGGACTCCGCTACGGGGCCCTTGGTCCTCCTGTCCTCCGACATGGGGGGCATCTGAGCCTCCCGGCCTCCGATACTGGGGGCCCTGGAGCCTCCTGGCCTCCGATATGGGTGCCTCTGAGTCTCCTGGACTCGGATATGTGGAGCTGGGAGCCTCCCGGCCTCCTCTATGGGGTCCTCTGAGTCTCACGGCCTTTGATATGGGGGACCCTGGTGCCTCCCGGTCTCTGATATGGGGGTCTCTGAGCCTCTCCTATGGGGGTCTGGCAGCCTCCCAGCCTCCTCTATGGGGGCCTCTGAGCCTCCTGGCTTCTCATACGGGGGTGTCTGAGCCTTCCATCCTTCTCTATGGGGGCCTCTGAGTGTCCTGGACTCCGATATGGGGCACGGGGAGCCTCCCGGCCTCATCTATAGGGTCTCTGAGCCTCCTGGACTCCTCCATGGCGTCCTCTGAGCCTCTCCTATGGGAGTCTGGGAGCCTCCCAGCCTCCTCTATGGGGGTCTCTGAGCCTCGTGGACTCCACTACAGGCATCTCTCAGCCTCCTGGTCTCTCATATAGTGGCCTCTGAGTGTCCAAGCCTTCTCTATGTGGGTCTGAGCCTCCTGGACTCGGATATGGGGGGCTGGGAGCCTCCTGGCCTCTCATACAGGAGCCTCCGAGCCTCCTGGCCTCCACCATTGGAGTCTGGGAGTCTCCCAGCCTCCTCTGTGGGGGTCTCTGAACCTCTCCTATGGGGGGCCTGGAGCCTCCTGGAGTCCGCTAAGCGGGGGGCAGTCCTCCTGGACTCTGATATGGGGGTCTCTGAGTCTCCTGGTCTCCGATATGGGGACCTAGAGCCTCTCCTATGGGGGGCTGGGAGCCTCCCAGCCTCTGCTATGGGGGTCTCTGAGGCTCCCGGCCTCCGATACGGGGGGCTGTAGGGAAATGCTGTGCTGAGGATCTGCAGAGCTGAGAAGAGCCTGTGCGGTCGGGACCTAGCAAAGCTCCTGGCAACCAATCAGAACGAGCCTGGAAACCCCTCAGCTGCTTGTAGGGATCAATATCCGCGCACGGCGGTAACAACCGGAGCGAGACCTGACCTCATGTTGAGTCCGTGTCCTGCGATCCGGCTCGGCTCCCGGAAAGGCCGTGCAGTTATCCTGCGCTGGGCCAACAGCCGGCGCCCGAACAGGGACCCGACGGCAGGAACGTTGGGACCCGACGGCAGGGGACCAAACGGCAGGAAAGTTGCTGCAACGGGTGGGAGATCCTGGGTCGCCGCGGCCGGACGGAGGATCCAGGAGCCGGGAAGCGGCGTCCGCTGCGAGGGATTCTCTGCTCCCAATCAGGCCTGGCTGCTGCAAAAGGAAAAAGGGGCAGTTAGAGAGGAATGGGCAGAGAGCCGCGGCCAGGGCTGCCCAGCAGGGCTGCTCAATCCCGGCTTTCAGGTCGCAGTGGAAGCACAACGGGAACGCTGGCTAGGGGATAAGGAAGCAGGCCAAGGCCAGAGCGAATAAAAGAGCTGTTGAACTGAAAGGAGGAGCTGAACAAGCCAGGGGGGCTGGAAGGGTCTCGGTTACATCATTGTCAGCCAATCAGGAGCCTGCGCAGTGACGTCACTAACTGCCACAATCATATAAACGTGCTGCATGCGAGCTAATAAACGAGCAGGATCCTTTAACTGCCATCGAGGGGGCGTCCTGACTCCGGCCGACCTCCTACAGGGGGACATGGAGGGACATGAGGGACACGGGAGACATGGGGGGACACTGGGGACATGGGGGGACATGGTGGGACACGGGAGACATGGGGGGACACTGGGGACATGGGGGGACATGGTGGGACTCGGGGGACATGGGGGGACACGGAGGGACACATGGAGGGAACACTGGGGGACACGGGGGATACGGAGGGACACGGGGGGACATGGAAGGACACACGGGGACACACGGAGGGACATGCAGAGGACACACGGAGGGACACGCAGGTGACACAGAGACACACGGAGGGACACGCAGGTGACACAGGGGACACACGGAGGGACACGCAGGTGACACAGGGACATGCGCGGCCCCCCATAGCCCCCACGTTCCCCCTATTCCCCCCTGGATCCCCGTGTCCCCCCCATGTCCCCACCCCCCCCCTGTGTCCCCGTCCCCTCAGCTAACGAGCCCCTTCATTAACCCCCCACTCATTAAGCCCCCGCATTATCTCCCCCCCCCACTAATCCCCCCGGGATCCCGGTTTCCTACCCGGCAGCTCCAGCCCCAGCTCCATGGTCTGCGCTGAGGCACAGGGGGGTCCCAATGTCCCTCCGTGGGTGTCACCAGCCCCCTCGTTACCCCAATGTCCCCCTGTGGGTGACACCAACCCCGTCCCCGTGACCGGGAGCCGCCGCCATCGCTGCCGCCGCCTGCGCCCTCAGCTTCCGCTTCCGGCGACCCGCCCCTTCCGCCGCGCGTTGCCCCCGGCGACGGCTCCGCCAATGGCGGCGCGTTGCCCCCGGCGACGGCTCCGCCAATGGGGGCGCGTTGCCCCGAGCGACGGCTCCGCCAATGGCAGCGCGTTGCCCCTAGCGACGCCTCCGCCAATGGCAGCGCGTTGCCCCTAGCGACGCCTCCGCCAATGGCGGCGCGTTGCCCCGAGCGACGGCTCCGCCAATGGCGGCGCGTTGCCCCGAGCGACGGCTCCGCCAATGGCGGCGCGTTGCCCCGAGCGACGGCTCCGCCAATGGGGGCGCGTTGCCCCGAGCGACGCCTCCGCCAATGGCGGCGCGTTGCCCCCAGCGACGGCTCCGCCAATGACGGCGCGTTGCCCGGAGTGACGGCTCCGCCAATGACGGCGCGTTGCCCCTAGCGACGCCTCCGCCAATGGCGGCGCGTTGCCCCTAGCTACGGCTCCGCCAATGGCGGCGCGTTGCCCCCAGCGACGGCTCCGCCAATGGCGGCGCGTTGCCCCTAGCGACGGCTCCGCCAATGGTGGCGCGTTGCCCGGAGTGACGGCTCCGCGAATGGCGGCGCGTTCCCTCCAGCGACACATTCACACTGGAAGAGGCAGGATCCCAATGTCCGCCTGTGGGCGACACCAGCCCCCCGTTACCCCAATGACCCCCTGTGGGTAACACGACTAACCCCGGGAGCGGGAGGGGCAGAGGGAGCCGGCGGCGCCGACTGCGCCCTTCCCCTTCCGCCTCCGGAGACCCGCCCCTTCCGCCGCGTCTGCGCGCGGAGGTGTCCAATGGTGGCGCGTTGCCCCCGGCGACGGCTCCGCCAATGGGGGCGCGTTGCCCCTAGCGACGGCTCCGCCAATGGCGGCGCGTTGCCCCCAGCGACGGCTCCGCCAATGGTGGCGCGTTACCCTCCTCCCGTCTGCGCATGCGCCGCCTCCCCCTCCCCATTGCAGTACCGGTAATCGGACACGCGATGGCAGCAGAGAGCGCTCCCGACGCTCTGCGCATGCGCGCCCCTCCCCGAGCCGTTGCAGTACCGATATTCGGACACCGTTCGGACGATAATTGTAGTAACCAGTGATGTAAATACAAAGGCTCCCAATTGGCAGACAATGATCTGACTAAGACCCTCCCCTGCCCGTTCCAGTACCGATTTTCGGACACGCGACGGCAGCAGTGAGCGCTCCCGACGCTCTGCGCATGCGCCGGCTCCCCCTCCCTATTGCAGTACCGATTTTCGGACACGGGATGGCAGCAGTGAGCCCTCCCGACGCTCTGCGCATGCGCAGCCTCCCCCTCCCTATTGCAGTACCGATTTTCGGACACGGGATGGCAGCAGTGAGCGCTCCCGACGCTCTGCGCATGCGCAGCCTCCCCCTCCCCGTTGCAGTACCGAGTTTCGGACACGGGATGGCAGCAGTGAGCACTCCCGACGTTCTGCGCATGCGCGCCCCTCCGCTGGCCGTTGCAATACCGATATTCGGACACCGTTCGGACGATAATTCTAGTAACCAGTGATGCAAATACAAAGGCTCCTAATTGGTAGACAATGACCTAACTAAGACCCTCCCCCGGCCGTGGCCGTACCGATTTTCGGACACGGGATGGCAGCAGTGAGCCCTCCCGACGCTCTGCGCCTGCGCAGCCTCCCCCCCCGCCCCCCCATTGCAGTACCGATTTTCGGACATGGGATGGCAGCAGTGAGCGCTCCCGACGCTCTGCGCATGCGCAGCCTCCCCCTCCCTATTGCAGTACCGATTTTCGGACACGGGATGGCAGCAGTGAGCGCTCCCGACGCTCTGCGCATGCGCAGCCTTCCGCTCCCCCTTGCAGTACCAATTTTCGGACACGGGATGGCAGCAGTGAGCGCTCCCGACGTTCTGCGCATGCGCAGCCTCCCCCTCCCCGTTGCAGTACCGATTTTCGGACACGGGATGGCAGCAGTGAGCGCTCCCGACGCTCTGCGCATGCGCAGCCTCCCCCTCCCCGTTGCAGTACCGATTTTCGCACACGGGATGGCAGCAGTGAGCCCTCCCGACGCTCTGCGCATGCGCAGCCTCCCCCTCGCTATCGCAGTACCCGTTTTCGGACACGGGATGGCAGCAGTGAGCGCTCCCGACGCTCTGCGCATGCGCAACCTCCCCCCCCCCCCCCCTCCGTTGCAGTACCGATTTTCGGACACGGGATGGCAGCAGTGAGCCCTCCCGACGCTCTGCGCATGCGCAGCCCCCCCCCCGTTGCAGTACCGATTTTCGGACACGGGATGGCAGCAGTGAGCGTTCCCGACGCTCTGCGCATGCGCAGCATCCCCCTCCCCGTTGCAGTACCTATGGTGGTTATAGGGGGCCCTAGGGGAGCTCTAGGTGGTCCTATGGGGGCTATAGCGGATCCTATAGGAGCTCTAGGGGGGCTATAGGAGCTCTAGGGGGTCCTATGGGGCCTATATGGGGTCCTATGGTGGTTATAGGGGGCACTAGGGGAGCTCTAGGGGACCCTATGGGGGCTATAGGGGGTCCTATGGGGGCTATAGGGGGTCCTAGGGGAGCTCTAGGGGATCCTATGGGGGCTATAGGGCATCCTATGGGGACTATAGGGCATCCTATAGAGCTCTAGGGGGGCTATAGGAGCTCTAGGGGGCCCTATGGGGGCTATAGGGGGTCCTAGGGGAGCTCTAGGGCATCCCATGGAGCTCTAGGGCGTCCTATGGGAGCTCTAGGGCGTCCTATGGGCACTACAAAGGGTCCTATAGCAGGTCTAGGGGGGCTATAGGACCTCTAGGGGGTCCTTGGGGGCTCTAGGGGGTCATATGGGAGCTCTAGGGGGCCCTATGGGGGTTATAGGGTGTCCTAGGGGAGCTCTAGGGCGTCCCATGGAGCTCTAGGGGGTCCTATGGGGGCTATAGGGGGTTCTGTGGGAGCTCTGGGGGTCCTGTGGGAGCTATAGGGGGCCTTATGGGAGCTCTAGGGGGCCCTATGGGGGCTATAGGGGGTCCTATGGGGGCTATAGGGGGTCCTAGGGGAGCTCTAGGGGATCCTATGGGGGCTATAGGGCATCCTATGGGGACTATAGGGCATCCTATAGAGCTCTAGGGGGGCTATAGGAGCTCTAGGGGGTCCTATGGAGCCTATATGGGGTCCTATGGTGGTTATAGGGGTCCCTAGGGGAGCTCTAGGGGGTCCTATGGGGGCTATAGGGGGTTCTGTGGGAGCTCTGGGGGTCCTGTGGGAGCTATAGGGGGCCTTATGGGAGCTCTAGGGGGCCCTATGAGGGTTATAGCAGGTACTAGGGGAGCTCTAGGGGGTCCTATGGGAGCTGTAGGGGGTGCTATGGGAGTTCTTGGGGGTCCTATGGGGGCTATAGGGGGTCCTATAGGAGATCTAGGGGGTCTATAGGAGCTCTAGGGGGTCCTATGGAGCCTATATGGGGTCCTATGGTGGTTATAGGGGTCCCTAGGGGAGCTCTAGGGGGCCCAATGGGGGCTATAGGGCATCCTATGGTGGTTATAGGGGGCACTAGGGGAGCTCTGGGGGGTCCTAGGGGAGCTCTAGGGGATCCTATGGGGGCTCTAGATGGTCCTAGCAGAGCTCTAGGGAGCCCTATGGGAGCTATAGCGGGTCCTAGGGGAGCTCTGAGGGTCCTAGGGGAGCTCTAGGGGGCCCTATGGGGGCTATAGGGCATCCCAGGGGGGTATAGGGGGTCCTATAGGAGCTTTTGGGGGGGCTATAGGAGCTCTAGGGGGCCCTATGGGGTCTATAGGGCATCCAATGGTGGTTATAGGGGGCCCTATGGGAGCTCAAGTGGTCCTATGGGGGCTATAGGGGGTCATAGGGGAGCTCTAGAGAGCCCTATGGGAGCTATAGGGGGTCCTTGGGGAGCTGTGGGGGTCCTAGGGGAGCTCTAGGGGGTCCTATTGGGGCTACAGGGCATCCTATGGGGACTATAGGGGGTCCTATAGGAGCTCTAGGGGGGCCATAGGAGCTCTAGGGGGTCCTATGGTGGTTTTCGGGGGCCCTAAGGGGGCTATAGGGGGTCCTATGGGGGCTATAGGGGGTCTTAGGTGAGCCCCAGGGGGTCCTAGGGGAGATCTGGGGTTCCTAAGGGGGCTATAGGGCCTCCTATGGGAGCTCTAGGGGGTCCTATGGGGGCTATAGAGGGTCCTATGGTGGTTATAGGGGGCCATAGGGAAGCTCTAGGGCATCCTATGGGAGCTCTAAGAGGCTCTCTGGGGGCTATAGGGGGTCCTAGGGGAGCTCTGGGGGTCCTGTGGGGGCTTTAGGGGGCCCTATGCGGGCTAAAGGGGGTCCTATGGGGGTTAAAGGGGACCCTATGGGAGCTCTAGGGCATCCTATGGGCACTACAGAGGGTCCTATAGCAGGTCTAGGGGGGCTATAGGACCTCTAGAGGGTCCTTGGGGGCTCTAGGGGGTCATATGGGAGCTCTAGGGGGCCCTATGGCGGTTATAGGGTGTCCTAGGGGAGCTCTAGGGCGTCCCATGGAGCTCTAGGGGGCCCTATGGGAGCTCTAGGTCATCCTATGGGGACTATAGAGAATACTATAGAAGCTCTAGAGGGCTCTATCGGGGCTATAGGGGGTCCTAGGGGGGCTCTATGGTGTCCTATGGGGGCTCAAGGGGGTCCTATGGTGGTTATAGGGGACCCTATGGGAGCTCTAGGGCATTCTATGGGGACTATAGAGGGTCATATAGGAGGTTATAGGGGGCTATAGGAGCTCAAGGGGGTCCTATGGAGGCTCTAGGGGGTCCTAGGGGAGCTCTAGGGGGTCCTATGGGGGTTATAGGGGGCCCTAGGGGAGCTCTTGGGGCCCTATGGGAGCTCTAGGGGGCCCTATGGGGACTATAGAGAATCCTATAGAAGCTCTAGGGGGTTCTATCTGGGCTATAGGGGGTCCTATGGGAGCTCTAGGGGGCCCTATGAGGGTTATGGAGGGTCCAAGGGGAACTCTGGGGGGTCCTAGGGGAGCTCTAGGGGATCCTAGGGGGGCTCAAGGGGGTCCTATGGAAGCTCTAGGGAGTTCTATGGGGGCTATAGGGGGCCCTATGGTGGTTATAGGGGGCCCTAGGGGAGCTCTAGGGCGTCCCATGAAGCTCTAGGGGGTCCTATAGGAGCTCTAGGGGGTCCTATGGGGGCTCTAGGGGGTCCTATGGGGGCTCTAGGGGGCCCTATGAGGGTTATAGGGAGTCCTAGGGGAGCTCTAGGGGGTCCTATGGGGTTATAGGGGGTCCTATGGGAGCTCTAGAGGGACCTAGGGGGACTATAGGGGGTCCTATGGGGACTATAGGGGGTCCTATGGAAGCTCTAGGGCGCCCTATGGGGACTATAGAGGGTCATATAGGAGGTTTAGGGGGTCTATAGGAGCTCTAGGGGGTCCTATGCGGCCTATATGGGGTCCTAAGGGAGCTCTAGGTGGTCCTATGGGGGCTATAGGGGGTCCTAGGGGAGCTCTAGGTGGTCCTATGGGGGCTATAGGGGGTCCCATGGGGGCTATAGGGGGTCCTAGGGGACCTCTAGGGGGCCCTATGGGGGCTATAGGGGGTCCTAGGGGAGCTATAGGGGGTCCTAGGGGAGCTCCAGGGGGCCCTATGGGGGTTATAGGGCATCCTATGGGGACAATAGGGAGTCCTATAGGAGCTCTAGGAGGTTCTATGGGGCCTATACGGGGTCCTATGGTGGTTATAGGGGGTCCTAGGGGAGCTCTCGGTGTCCTGTGGGGCCTCTAGAGGGCCCTATGGGAGCTCTACGGCATCCTATGGGGACTATAGGGGATCCTATAGAAGCTTTAGGGGGGCTATAGGAGCTCTAGGGGTTCCTATGGGGGCTCTATGGGGTCCTACGGGAGTTCGAGGGGGCCCTATGGGGGTTATAGGGGTTCCTAGGGGAGCTCTTGGGGGTCCTGTGGGGGCTCTAGGGGGCCCTATGGGGACTATAGGGCATCCTATGTTGGTTATAGGGGGCCCTAGGGGAGCTCTAGGTGGTCCTATGGGGGCTATAGGGGGTCCTAGGGGAGCTCCAGGGGGCCCTATGGGGGTTATAGGGCATCCTATGGGGACAATAGGGAGTCCCATAGGAGCTCTAGGGGGTCCTATGGGGCCTATACAGGGTCCTATGGTGGTTATAGGGTGTCCTAGGGGAGCTCTGGGGGTCCTGTGGGGACTATAGGGGATCCTGTAGAAGCTCTAGGGGGGCTATAGAAGCTCTAGGGGTTCCTATGGGGGCTCTAGGGGGTCCTATGGGAGTTCTAGGGGGCCCTATGGGGGTTATAGGGGGTCCTAAGGGAGCTCTGGGGGTCCTGTGGGGGCTCTATGGGGCCCTATGGGAACTCTAGGGCATCCTATGGGGACTATAGAGAATCCTATAGAAGCTCTAGGGGGTTCTATCGGGGCTATAGGGAGTCCTATGGAAGTTATAGGGGACCCTATGGGCGCTCTAGGGCATCCTATGGGCACTATAGAGGGTCCTATAGGAGGTCTAGGGGGGCTATAGAAGCTCTAGGGGGTCCTAGGGGGGCTCTAGGGGGTCCTATGGGAGCTGTAGGGGGCCCTATGGGGGTTATAGGGTGTCCTATGCGGGCTATAGGGGGTCCTAGGGGAACTCTAGGGGGCCCTATGGGGGCTATAGGGCATCCTATGGTGGTTTTAGGGGGCCCTAGGGGAGCTCTAGGAGGCTCTCTGGGGGCTATAGGGGCTCGTAGGGGAGCTCTGGGGATCCCGTGGGGTCTCTAGGTGGCCCTATGGTGGCTATAGGGGGCCCTAAGGGAGCTCTAGGAGGCCCTATGAGGGTTATATGGGGTCCTATAGGAGTTCTTGGGAGTCCTATGGGGGCTCTAGGGGGTCCTAGGGGAGTTCTAGGGGGTCCTATGGGGGCTATTGGGGGTCCTAGGGGAGCTCTAGGGGATCCTATGGGGGCTATAGGGGATTCTATGGGGGCCTATAGGGGGCCTATAGGAGCTCTAGGGGGTCCTATGGGGCCTATATGGGGTCCTATGGGGCCTATATGGGGTCCTATGGTGGTTATAGGGGGCACTAGGGGAGCTCTAGGGGGCCCTATGGGGGCTATAGGAGGTCCTAGGGGAGCTATAGCGCGTCCTAGGGGAGCTCCAGGGGGCCCTATGGGGGCTATAGGGCATCCTATGCGGACTATAGGGAGTCCTATAGGAGCTCTAGGAGGTCCTATGGGGCTTATATGGGTTCCAATGGTGGTTATAGGGGGTCCTAGGGCAGCTCTGGGGCTCCTGTTGGGCCTCTAGGGGGCCCTATGGGGGCTCTTAGGGGTCCTATGGTGGTTATAGGTGGCCCTATGGGAGCTCACGGGCATCCTATGGGGACTATAGGGGATCCTATAGAAGCTCTAGGGGGGCTTTAGGAGCTCGAGGGGGTCCTATGGGAGTTCTAGGGGGCCCTATGGGAGTTATAGAGGGTCCTAGGGGAGCTCTGGGAGTCCTGTGGGGGCTCTACGGGGCCCTATGAGGGTTATAACGGGTCCTAGGTGAGCTCTAGGGGGTGCTATGGGGGCTCTAGGGGGTCCTATGGGAGTTCTAGGGGGTCCTATGGGGGCTATAGGGGGTCCTATGGGGGCTATAGGGGGTCCTATGGGGGCTCTAGGGGGGCTATAGCGGGTCCTATGGAGGTTATAGGGGACCCTATGGGAGCTCTAGGGCATCCTATGGGGACTATCGAGGGTCATATAGGAGGTTTAGGGGTCCTATAGGAGCTCTAGGGGGTCCTATGGGGGCTCTAGGGGGTCCTAGGGGAGCTCTAGGGCGTCCCATGGAGCTCTAGGGGGCCCTATGGGGGCTCTAGGGCATCCTATGGGGACTATAGGAGATCCTATAGAAGCTCTAGGGGGGCTTTAGGAGCTCGAGGGGGTCCTATGGGACTCTAGGGGGCCCTAGGGGAGTTCTAGGGGGCCCTAGGGGAGCTCTGGGGGCCCCTAGGGGAGCTCTACGGGGCCCTATGAGGGTTATAGTGGGTCCTAGGGGAGCTCTAGGGGGTCCTATGGGGGCTATAGGGGATCCTATGGGGGCTATAGGGGGCTCTAGGGGAGCTCTAGGGCGTCCCATGAAGTTCTAGGGGTTCCTATGGGGGCTCTAGGGGTTCCTATAGGAGCTCAATGGGGCCCTAAGGGGACAATAAGCGGTCCTATGATGGTTATAGGGGTCCCTATGGGAGCTCTAGGGCATCCTATGGGGAGTATAGAGGGTCATATAGGAGGTTATAGGGGGCTATAGGAGCTCTAGGGGGTTCTAGCGGGGCTCTAGGGTGCCCTTGGGGGGCAATAAGGGGTCCTATGATGGTTATAGGGGGCCCTATGGGAGCTTTAGGGCATACTATGGGGAATATAGGGGATTATATAGGAGCTCTAGGGGGGCAATAGGAGCTCTAGGAGTTCCTCCGAGAGCTATAGGCGGTACTATGGGAGGTCTAGGGGGTCCTATGGGGGCTATAGAGTGTCCTATGGTGGTTATCGGGGGCCCTAAGGGAGCTCTAGGGGGCCCTATGGGGGCTATAGGGGGTCCAATTGGGAGCTCTGGGGGTCCTAGGGGAGCTCTAGGGGGTCCTATGGGGGCTATAGGGGGTCCAATTGGGAGCTCGGGGGTCCTAGGGGAGCTCTAGGGGGTCCTATGGGGGCTATAGGGGGTCCTATGGGGGCTATAGGGGGTCCTAGGGGAGCTCTAGGGGGTTGTATGGGGGCTATAGGGGGTCCTAGGGGAGCTCTGGGTATCCCGTGGGGTCTCTAGGGGGTCCTATGGTGGTTATAGGTGGCCCTATGGGAGCTCTAGGGCATCCTATGGGGACTATAGGGGATCCTATAGGAGCTCTAGGGGGCCATAAGAGCTCTAGCGGTTCCTATGGGGGCCATAGGGGGTCCTATGGGAGCTCTAGGAGGCTCTCTGGGGGCTATAGGTGGTCCTAGGGGAGCTCTAGGGGGCCCTGTGGAGGTCATAGGGGATCCTAGGGGAGCTCTTGGGGGCCCTAAGGGAGGTCTAGGGGGCCCTAGGGGGCTCTAGGGGGTCCTATAGGAGCTCTGGCGGTCCTAGGGGTCCTATCGTGGTTATAGGGCGCGCTGGGGGAGTTCTAGGGGATCCTATGGGGGCTATAGAGGGTATTATGGTGGTTATAGTGTGCCCTATGGGAGCTCTAGGGCATCCTATGGGGTCTATAGGGGGTCCTATAGGAGCTCTAGGTGGTCTATAGGAGCTCTAGTGGGTCCTATGGGGGCTATAGAGGGTCCTATCGTGCTTATAGGGGGGGCTAGGGGATCTCTGGGGGTCCTGTGGGGGCTCTAGGGGGTCCTATGGTGGTTATAGGGGACCCTATGGGCGCTCTAGGGCATCCTATGTGCACTATAGAGGGTCCTATAGGAGGTCTAGGGGGGCTATAGGAGGTCTAGGGGGTCCTATGGGACTTCTAGGGGGCCCTAGGGGACTTCTAGGGGGCCCTATGGGGGCTATAGGGGAGCTCTGGCAGTCCTAGGGGAGCTCCAGGGGGCCCTATGGGGGCTATAGGGCATCTTATGGTGGTTATAGGGCATCCTATGGTGGTTATAGGGGGTCCTAGGGGAGCTCTGGTGGTCCTGTGGGACCTCTAGGGGGCCCTATGGGGGCTCTTAGGGGTCCTATGGTAGTTATAGGTGGCCCTATGGGAGCTCTAGGGCATCCTATGGGGACTATAGGGGATCCTGTAGGAGCTCTAGGGGGGCTATAGGAGCTCTAGGGGTTCCTATGGGGGCTCTAGGGGGTCCTATGGGAGTTCTAGGGGGCCCTATGGGGGTTATAGGGGGTCCTAGGGGAGCTCTACGGCATCCCGTGGAGCTCTAGGGGGTCCTATGGGGACATTAGGGGGTTCTATGGGAGCTCTGGGGGTCCAGTGGGGGCTATAGGGGGCCCTATGGGAGCTCTAGGCGGCCCTATGAGGGTTATAGGGGGTCCTATGGGAGTTCTAGGGGGTCCTATGGGGGCTTTTGGTGGTCCTAGGGGAGCTCTAGGGGGTCCTAGGGGAACTCTAGGGGGCCCTATGGGGGCTATAGGGCATCCTATGGTGGTTATAGGGGGCCCTAGGGGAGCTCTAAGCGTCCTATGGGAGCTCTAGGAGGCCTGGTGGGGGCTATAGGGGGTCGTAGGGGAGCTCCGGGGTACCCGTGGGGTCTCTAGGGGGCCCTATGGGGGCTATAGTGGGTCCTATGGTTGCTATAGGGGGCCCGATGGGGCTATAGGGGGTCCTAGGGCAGAACTGGGTGTCCTAGGGGGGCTATAGGGGGTTCTATG
Source organism: Tinamus guttatus (assembly GCF_059628265.1). Taxonomy (NCBI): domain Eukaryota; kingdom Metazoa; phylum Chordata; class Aves; order Tinamiformes; family Tinamidae; genus Tinamus; species Tinamus guttatus. Next base: position 4,913 of record NW_028290211.1, on the reverse strand, counting down.
GTGGTTATAGGGCACGCTGGGGGAGTTCTAGGGGGTCCTATGGGGGCTATTGAGGGTCCTATGGTGGTTATAGTGTGCCCTTTGGGAGCTCTAGGGCATCCAATGGGGTCTATCGGGGGCCCTAGGGGAGCTCTAGGGGGCCCTATGGGAGCTCTAGGGGGCCCTATGGGGGCTCTAGGGGGCCCTATGGGGACTACAGTGGGTCCTAGGGGAGCTCTAGGGGGCCCTATGGGAGCTCTAGGGGGCCCTATGGGGGCTCTAGGGGGCCCTATGGGGACTACAGTGGGTCCTAGGGGAGCTCTAGGGGGTCCTATGGGGGCTATAGGGGGTCCTATCGGAGCTCTGGCGGTCCTAGGGGAGCTCTAGGGGGTCATATGGGGGTATAGGGGGTCCTAGGGGAGATCTGGGGGTCCTATGGGGGCTATAGGGGGTCCTATGGTGGTTGTAGTGTGCCCTTTGGGAGCTCTAGGGCATCCTATGGGGTCTATCAGGGGTCCTATAGGAGCTCTAGGGGGTCTATAGGAGCTCTAGGGGGTCCTATGGGGGCTATAGGGGGCCCTAGGAGGGCTATAGAGGGTCCTAGGAGGGCTATAGAGGGTCCTAGGAGGGCTCTAGGGGGTCGTATGGGGGTATAGGGGGTCCTAGGGGAGATCTGGGGGTCCTATGGGGGCTATAGGGGGTCCTTGGGAGCTCTGGTGGGTACTAGGGGAGGTCTAGGGGGTCCTATGGTGGTTATAGGGGACCCTATGGGAGTTCTAGGGCGTCCTATGGGCACTACAGAAGGTCCTATAGCAGGTCTAGGGGGGCTATAGGACCTCTAGGGGGTCCTTGGGGGCTCTAGGGTGTCGTATGGGAGCTCTAGGGGGCCCTATGGGGGTTATAGGATGTCCTAGGGGAGCTCTAGGGCGTCCCATGGAGCTCTAGGGGGTCCTATGGGGGCTATAGGGGGTTCTGTGGGAGCTCTGGGGGTCCTGTGGAGGCTATAGGGGGCCTTATGGGAGTTCTAGGGGGCCCTATGAGGGTTATAGCGGGTACTAGGGGAGCTCTAGGGGGTCCTATGGGAGCTGTAGGGGGTGCTATGGGAGTTCTAGGGGGTCCTATGGGGGCTATAGGGGGTCCTATGGGAGATCTAGGGGGTCTATAGGAGCTCTAGGGGGTCCTATGGAGCCTATATGGGGTCCCATGGTGGTTATAGGAGGCCCTAGGGGACCTCTAGGGGGCCTCTAGGGGGCCGTAGGGGAGCTCTAGGGGGTCCTGTGGGGGCGCTAGGGGGTCCTGTGGGGGTTATAGTTGGCCCTATGGGAGCTCTAGGGCATCCTATGGGGACTATAGGGGATCCTATAGGAGCTCTAGGGGAGTTATAAGAGCTCTAGGGGTTCCTATGGGGGCTATAGGGGGTCCTATGTTGGTTATAGGGGACCCTATGGGAGCTCTAGTGCATCCTAATGGGACTATAGGAGGACTCATATAGGAGGTTTAGGGGGGCTATAGGAGCTCTAGGGGGTCCTGTGGGGGCTCTAGGTGGTCCTATGGGAGCTCTAGGGGGTCCTATGGGGGCTATAGAGGGTCCTACGGTGGTTATAGGGGGACATAGGGGAGCTCTAGGGCGTCCTATGGGAGCTCTAGGGGGTCCTATAGCAGGTCTAGGGGGACTATAGGACCTCTAGGGGGTCCTTGGGGGCTCTAGGGGGTCGTATGGGAGCTCTAGGGGGCCCTATGGGGGTTATAGGGGGTTCTGTGGGAGCTCTGGGGGTCCTGTGGCGGCTATAGGGGGCCTTATGGGAGCTCTAGGGGGCCCTATGAGGGTTATAGCGGGTACTAGGGGAGGTCTAGGGGGGCTATAGGAGCTCTAGAGGGTCCTATGGGGCCTATATGGGGTCCCATGGTGGTTATAGGAGGCCCTAGGGGACCTCTACGGGGTCCTATGGGAGCTCTAGGGGGTCCTGTGGGGGCGCTAGGGTGCCCTATGGGGGCTATAGTGGGTCCTATGGTGGTTATAGGTGGCCCTATGGCAGCTCTAGGGCATCCTATGGGGACTATAGGGGATCCTATAGGAGCTCTAGGGGAGTTATAAGAGCTCTAGGGGTTCCTATGGGGGCTATAGGGGGTGCTATGTTGGTTATAGGGGACCCTATGGGAGCTCTAGTGCATACTAATGGGACTATCGAGGGTCATATAGGAGGTCTAGGGGGGCTATAGGAGCTCTAGCTGGTCCTATGGCGGCTCTAGGGGGTCCTACGGGAGCTCTAGGGGGCTCTATGGGGGTTATAGGGTGTCCTAGGGGAGCTCTAGGGCATCCCATGGAGCTTTAGGGGGTCCTATGGGGGCTATAGGGGGTTCTGTGGGAGCTCCTGGGGTCCTGTAGGGGTTATAGGGGGCCTTATGGGAGCTCTAGGGGGCCCTATCAGGGTTATAGGGGGTCCTATGGGAGTTCTAGGGGGTCCTATGGGGGCCATAGGGGGTCCTTTGTTTGGGAGCTCTAGGGGGCCCCTATGGGGGCTATAGTGCGTCCTATAGTGGTTATAGGGGACCCTATGGGAGCTCTAGGGCATCCTATGGGGACTATAGGGGGTCCTAAGGGGGCTCTAGGGGGTCCTAAGGGGGCTCTATAGGGGGCCCTACGGGGGCTAAAGGGCATCCTAGGGGGACTAATAGGGGGTTCTATAGGAGCTCTAGGGGGTCCTATGGGGCCTATATGGGGTCCTATGGTGGTTATAGGGGTCCTAGGGGAGCTCTAGGGGGCCCTATGGAGGCTATAGGGAATCCTATGGGGACTATGGGGAGTCCTACAGGAGGTCCAGGAGGTCCTATGGGGCCTATACGGGGTCCTATGGTGGTTTATAGGTGGTCCTAGGGGAGCTCTGGGGGTCCTGTGGGGCCTCTAGGGGGCCCTATGGGGGCTCTTAGGGGTCCTATGGTGGTTATAGTTGGCCCTATGGGAGCTCTAGGGCATCCTATGGGGACTATAGGGGATCCTATAGAAGCTCTAGGGGGCTTAGAGGAGCTCTAGGGGTTCCTATGGGGGACTCTAGGCGGTCCTAGGGGAGCTCTAGGGGGTCCTAGGGGAGCTCTAGGGGGCCCTATGGGGACTATATGGGGTCCTAAGGGAGCTCTGGGGGTCCTGTGGGGGGCTCTATGGGGCCCTATGGGAACTCTAGGACATCCTATGGGGACTATAGAGAATCCTATAGAAGCTCTAGGGGGTTCTATCGGGGGCTATAGGGAGTCCTATGGAAGTTATAGTGGACCCTATGGGCGCTCTAGGGCATCCTATGGGCACTATAGAGGGGTCCTATAGGAGGTCTAGGGGGGGCTATAGAAGCTCTAGGGGGTCCTAGGGGGGCTCTAGGGGGTCCTATGGGAGCTTGTAGGGGGCCCTAATGGGGGTTATAAGGGTGTCCTAATGCGGGCTATAGGGGGTCCTAGGGGAACTCTAGGGGGCCCTATGGGGGCTAATAGGGCATCCTATGGTGGTTTTAGGGGGCCCCTAGGGGAGCTCTAGGAGGCTCTCTGGGGGCTATAGGGGCTCGTAGGGGAGCTCTGGGGATCCCGTGGGGTCTCTAGGTGGCCCTATGGGGGGCTATAGTGGGTCCTATGGTGGCTATAGGGGGCCCTAAGGGAGCTCTAGGGGGCCCTAAGGGAGCTCTAGGGGGGCCCAAAGGGAGCTCTAGGGGGCCCGATGGGGGCTATAGGGGGCCCGATGGGGGCTATAGGGGGTCCTATAGGAGCTCTAGGGTGTCTATAGGAGCTCTAGGGGGTACTATGGGGGGCTATAGGGCATCCTATGGTGGTCTTATAGGGGGCCCTAGGGGAGCTCTAGGTGGTCCTATGGGGGAACTAATAGGGGATCCTATATGGAGCTCTAGGGGGTCCTATGGGGGCTATAGCGGGTCCTATGGGAGCTATAGCGGGTCCTATAGGAGGTCTAGGGGGGGCTATAGAAGCTCTAGGAGGTCATAAGGGGGGCTCGAGGGGGGTCCCACGGGGGGCTCTACGGGGTCCTATGGGGGTTATAGGGGGTCCTAGGGGAGCTCTACGGCGTCCCGTGGAGCTCTAGGGGGTCCCATGGGGGCTTTACGGGGTTCTATGGGAGCTCTGGGGGTCCAGTGGGGGGCTATAGCGGGCCCTATGGGAGCTCTAGGAGGCCCTATGAGGGTTATACGGGGGAGTTCTAGGGGGTCCTATGGGGGCTATTGGGGGTCCTAGGGGAGCTCTAGGGGATCCTATGGGGGCTATAGGGCATCCTATGGGGGCTATAGGGCATCCTATGGGGGCTATAGGGGGCCTATAGGAGCTCTAGGGGGTCCTATGGGGCCTATATGGGGTCCTATGGGGCCTATATGGGGTCCTATGGTGGTTATAGGGGGCACTAGGGGAGCTCTAGGGGGCCCTATGGGGGCTATAGGAGGTCCTAGGGGAGCTATAGCGCGTCCTAGGGGAGCTCCAGGGGGCCCTATGGGGGCTATAGGGCATCCTATGGGGACTATAGGGAGTCCTATAGGAGCTCTAGGAGGTCCTATGGGGCTTATATGGGTTCCAATGGTGGTTATAGGGGGTCCTAGGGCAGCTCTGGGGCTCCTGTTGGGCCTCTAGGGGGCCCTATGGGGGCTCTTAGGGGTCCTATGGTGGTTATAGGTGGCCCTATGGGAGCTCACGGGCATCCTATGGGGACTATAGGGGATCCTATAGAAGCTCTAGGGGGGCTTTAGGAGCTCGAGGGGGTCCTATGGGACTCTAGGGGGTCCTATGGGAGTTCTAGGGGGCCCTATGGGAGTTATAGAGGGTCCTAGGGGAGCTCTGGGGGTCCTGTGGGGGCTCTACGGGGCCCTATGAGGGTTATAGCGGGTCCTAGGTGAGCTCTAGGGGGTGCTATGGGGGCTCTAGGGGGTCCTATGGGAGTTCTAGGGGGTCCT
>NW_028290210.1:0-46654 GCF_059628265.1 Tinamus guttatus | reverse complement strand
AGAGCTATGTGCTTGAGCTGACTTCAACCTACATGCTCTTTCCTGCTGACTGAGGATGCCCAGTGTCATGTCATGAACATATTGTAGAGACCGGTAATGGCAGTCACATGGGAATTGGGATTGAACTGTATAAGTGTACCCCTGCATTGTGATTTCAGTATATTGTTATATTGCTTTGTTAAATCAAAAAAATCCAGTGTAACATAAATATCTTCAAAATAAATTGCACTGGTGTGTGGAATATCTCAGAAAACCTGTTCAGAGAGTACTGGAATCTGACAACGGTTCTTTGAAGAAATGCATCACTCTTCTGCCTGTATGAAAACTGTTCTTATGTTAGATTAACTTTATGCGCAGTACAGTTCAAACAGAATCCAGCCCTATGTGGGACCATGGATGATTCTCTGGTATGCACATATGGCCACTACAGTCAAAAAAAACGCACAGTTTAAACACATTAGAATTAACACAAAGACACACTATCTTTGGCTGTGTAAATACAAATGCAGTCATGTTTCCATACCTCTGTTCACTAGGAAAGGTTTCAGTCGACTAATGCTTCCAAACTCAACTTTCACTGCCCATCTCTAGCTGTGGACTTGCAGAGTGCATCAGTAGATTGCAGATCTGCCCCCGCTCACTTCATCTTTAAAGGTAGAAAGAAAAGTAGAAGAGAAAACCGTTGAGGGGAGACAGCCACAAAGGAAAGCATGAAAGAAATGTATGCATAAAAAGAAAAACAGAACAAAAGAAAAAACTCCAACCATGCAAAGCAGGAGGGGAGGGAAAAGAAAAGCTTGCAGTAAGGAGAAACAGCAACAGACAACTGTTATGAAGAGATGCTTACAGTAGGCAAACACAAATAGAGTTAAGAGCAACAAGCCTTCATGCATTTTCTTGAAATCTTAGTTTCTGCCCTTAAGTACTCATGCAGACTTATGAACATCAGTCTGCTGCACAGTGGATGAATTGCTCTCAAATAAGTGTGGGCAGTGTATACCTTGAAACTGGGCGTGGAAAGAAGGGCTGCGTGGAAAACCCCATTTCCTAGGTGAGAACAGTCCTGTTCCTGGACCAAGGTACTGCGGCAGCAAGAGGCTCTGCCCCTGCATGGATGGTGGTGCCACTTCAGCATTCCCATGACAGCCACCAGCTGTTTGTGCAGCACAAAAGATGAGAAAACTGCATTTCAAACACACAGTAAAGAGACTTATGGTAGCTGAATGAGGATCTGTGAGACAGTAGAGCAGGCACTGCGTGGTCAGAAACCCATGCTTGACTTGGCTTGGGTGACCTTGGGATCTAAGAAATATATAATAAGGGAGGATGAAAAAACTTCTATGCTTTCCTGTGTAGTGACATAATTCTACAAAATGTAGTAGAATGTGCAGAATAAGGAATATTGCAGACACATATCTTAGCCTATAAAAGCAAATGGTTCAACGTGCTCTAAAGATTCTATTAAATCACTCCTAACATTAATTCACTTTGTGATCCTTTTTTTATACCCATGAGAGAAAACATTTGCCCTTTCACCCACACACCAACTCATTGCCCTTTCTCCCATAGTTTTAAAATTTCATAAGGCAAGACAGGTTATTCCACCAAGAGATTAAATAGAGAAGAAAATTATACAGAACTTTTGTATAATTAGAATTAAGATAGTGTCAGCATTTCCATTATAAAAGCTTATTTTCAGAGGCCACAAAAATCCACTGTATCTTGATCTTTGGTCTTTGCCTTGAGAATAATGCCTTGTTTCTCTTCCCAGTTAATATTGAAAGCCTTTTTGGGGCTATTAAAAAATAAAATTTGTGTCCCAAGGGAAGGGAAGGGAAGGGAAGGGAAAAGAAGGGAAAGGAACCAAAGGGAAAGGAAGGGAAGGAAGGGCAAGGCAAGGGACTGATGCACTAATGCTTTAAAACTTCTTCAACCAAGCTAAAACGTCATGAAGCTTCGGCGTGCCATACCCTAATGATCTAAAGCAACTATTGGATTAACAGAGTATAGATGGATGCATGCACGATACTGAAGCTTCATGTTAGAAGGCACTGTCTACAAAGACTTATTAAATGTTTTTTACTTATTGGTCAATTGACAGAGAAGCAGTTTACTTTTTTCATATCTCCATTCTAAATGTGCAACAAAGTGGAATGGTGATCATCATGATACTAGTGGGCAAAACGACAACTTCCTGCAGGGTTTCTGAAAGACATCAGGGTTGTATATGACCTCCTCATGATTATGGAACCCTCAGCTGCCAGATTAAGGTGGAAGGGAAATTTTATCTTATGAGCCTAGAGTTAGAGAGAAGTCAGGGAGTATGATGCCAGTGCATGGCTTGCCTGTAGTGTTGCAGCATGTGTAGCAGTGAGTTATGTAAGGCAAGCTTAGTGAGATGTTGATAGATGGCTTCTCTATGTGTTAGTGATATTTCAAAAACAAAACTGCTTGCAAAGCAGGTAGTTGCTGTATTTTTCCATTTGACTTTTCTACTAAATCTAAGTCACTTCTGTGACAATTTTTGCTCTAGCAAAACCAAGATATAGCCCCAAACCAGAGAGCTTCTTTAGCAGATGTCCAAGGAACAGAGTGCATTTCATCTCTTGTTTCATGTTCTGCTGTGCTACCTTCTCCTGAACAACATTCACTGCTTCCTGCACAAGAAATGTCTGGCCAGCTCCCAGGTGGAACTGATAATTTCATATGTTTGCCCAGCACTAAACTGAGCCTTAAAGAAACAGACTGCTGGAGACAGATAATTCTTTTCAACCCAAGAGAAACAAATATCCATGCAATATCTGTTTCTTGTTCTAATTTTAAGCAAGTGTGCATACACATAAGCACCCCAATGGCTTCTTCTTAAAAATATAGATCTACTGATAAAACAAGGCCACATCAATCACCTAAGCAGCTTCAAAAGTACTATATGGCTAACCTTCTAAGTAAGGATACACATTTTCAAAATCGCTTAGCATAATTAAATGAATTTAATGTTAATAGGCACTGACAAAGTTTGTTGGGTAGACACCAAATACACACAATCTGAATCCTAAGCCAAAAAAGTACAGCATGCTGTATGGTAAACTGATCTCATAAATCACCTCATTGCATTTGCACTTAAGTGTCAATGTTGTCTTTTAAGTGGGGCATTTAGAAAAAAACAGAATAGGAAATACTAGTTCCCAGCACAGATATATTTTAAAAGTACTTAGGTGTTTGCTTGTTACTAGTGTGTGAAATTGTTCCTGCCGAAGGAACAATTCTATAATTCTCTGTAGTTCTCTAATACAGCTAACCAGAACAATCCTTCAACCAAAAAACTGCACAGGCTAGAAGGCTAGAATCATGCAGAAGGAAAGGCCATTGGTACATATTGCTGAGTTTCAGTTATCCCCATATTGTTATTACACATGATGATGAAGGTGCCTTATATGGAAGAATAAAGAGGGAGAAATGCTATCACTAGTAAAAACTTTGTTTATTTCAAAAGAGTTAAAATATTTTGCATTACTTAGGAAGATTCCAGAGCATATCCTAATTATTCTCACAGATCTGTAACTAGCATAGCTCTACAGATTTCTGGAACTAAAGGATTGGTACTGTGGTCCCCGGAGTTCTCCCTTGATCAGCTGCTCTGTGGTCTACTTCTGTTCACCAGCATAAGATCGTTACACTGCGTATAACATGCACCTATATGTATAATCAGAGAGCATTACTTGCTGAAGGAATTGTTATCGTACCTACCAATTTATAAAGCTTACTCTGCATCTGTTATTTAAGTTAACAAGTTAAAACCATTTATCTAAGCAGGACTCAGTACCACCTTTGCTGATAAAACAATCCTATTTATTTAGTTTTTTAAATCATTTATGGCTTCATTAAATATATTTCTATATTTAAGAAGAGTTGACCAACAGAGAAAATTAATCCTCTTTTGCCATATCAAGCATGCTGATTACTAAAACTTCACACCTTCCAGATGCTTTCAGTCTTAAAAGTTCCAGCACCAGCAGAGCATTTACAGCACACCTTACTGCAATACATTCTCAAGGATCTATGTCATAACCTCATTGCCATCTTCTAGGCATCCGCTGAGCATGTGTTCAGACATCTACCACTGCTGCTAAACTGCCAAGAAATAAAAACTTCTTGTAATAATGGCTGTGTTTTGGACTTCAGTATGTGCTGTTTTTTTTCATGTTTGGCATGTACTGAAAGCAAAGAGATAGTCAGTTACCCACCTCAGTTTAGCTAAAACTCGATAGTTCAAGCAGAGTAGTAAGTAGTTGTGTGCCTCTGTCATAAGATTATATGCTCATATCTGGATCTTGGAGACATGCTAAAAGCTTTGAACGTATCCATTTTCATGAGATGTCCAACATTATAGTGACTTCTAATAAAGCTGTGAAACGGAGGTTGAGGTGATTTTTTTTTCTTATATTTTTTTTCTTTAAAAAATAATATAATGTTCTAGTTCATGTTTATCACAGTTATTTTGAATTTAAGTTCACACTGCTAATATTATTTAAATATAACAATACCTTCTTCCACTATTGTTGCAGTTCAAATGGCTGCAGCGACCTGGTTCAGGGACGGCACGGCAACCACCCCCAAGCCACTCGGGCTATCAGCTAGTTGACAGTAATGTGGTGGACGGCAAATGGCCTTTATTGATGGGAAACAAGGTGTTATATATCTAGGTTTACAACGTCACATCCGTCTGCTTACACCATAGACTAAACACTATTGGCTACTAGGGGCCCTATCTTTCCGTACAGCACGATATCTTCCGGCCGCCGTTCCCTAACTATCTGCAACAACTTCCCCCCTCCCTATGCATAACAAAACTAGCTAAAATACAACTATCTTATTCTTATTACTATCTTATTCTATTCTTATAGTTATACCAATCTTAAAATTACATATCATAAACTTGACATAAAACATAAGGCACAAAGAAGAAGGCGCGTAGAAGGTAGGGGATGACAGGTAATACCAGGGTGTAGGAATAGGGTGTACCTTGGGATAACTTGGGGGTAATACTGAGTGGATATATTCTTAAAGCAGTTGTTGGTGTTCTACTAACATGATGTTAACCTTCTCTAGCTGATTCTTGACAAACGGCATGAGCTTATTCAATATACAGGGTCCAAAGATTAGCGTCATCATGATCATTGTGATCAGCCCTGTAGTTATTTTTGTACTAATTGCTTGAGATTGTTCGATCTGTTCAAGTACCCCATTTAAAGGGCTGGTGTGACTCTACCTGTCCTATAGTGACAAGCTGCAAAATTAAGATAACGCAAAGGCATCGCGGCCCCCTCTTGCGGAGGCTGTTTTGTTGTTTTCTGGATTCGGTCAGCGTGGAACTCGCAGGCTCGGGCGGGATGCTTGTCACCGGGGTGTACGGGTTACGGGGGTGTCCGATGATCCGGTCCTGTGAACAGAAACTCACAATTTTCATTAGTTTTATTTTAAAGGTAACAGCCACCTGAATTGGGGTCAGATGCTCTTCCTTTGCAACATGCTTAATCATGAACGCTCCCGCCGGTTTTTCTTTAATTCGGATGTTTACCTTCTTTTTCTCCTTCCTTAAGTTTGAATCGGTTGTGAGCCACTCGTCCTGACTAGTGGCTGATCCGGAGTCGGAACTCGACTGACTGGTCACTTCCGGGCTCCGGTACTTTTTCGTTGGGCTTCGGTGTTTTTTGAAATGTCCGCTCTGATCGGTTCTCGGCCCCTCCCTCGGGCTCGCTCCAGGTCCCTCACTCGGACTTGCTCTCGACCCCTGACTCGGGTCTTCTCTTTGCCCCTCACTCGGACTTGCTCTCGACCCCTGACTCGGGTCTTCTCTTTGTCCCTCACTCGGACTTGCTCTCGACCCCTCACTCGGGTCTTCTCTTTGCCCCTCACTCGGACTTGCTCTCGACCCCTGACTCGGGTCTTCTCTTTGTCCCTCACTCGGACTTGCTCTCGACCCCTCACTCGGGTCTTCTCTTTGCCCCTCACTCGGACTTGCTCTCGACCCCTGACTCGGGTCTTCTCTTTGCCCCTCACTCGGACTTGCTCTCGACCCCTCACTCGGGTCTTCTCTTTGCCCCTCACTCGGACTTGCTCTCGACCCCTCACTCGGGTCTTCTCTTTGCCCCTCACTCGGACTTGCTCTCGACCCCTCACTCGGGTCTTCTCTTTGCCCCTCACTCGGACTTGCTCTCGACCCCTGACTCAGGTCTTCTCTTTGCCCCTCACTCGGACTTGCTCTCGACCCCTGACTCGGGTCTTCTCTTTGTCCCTCACTCGGACTTGCTCTCGACCCCTGACTCGGGTCTTCTCTTTGTCCCTCACTCGGACTTGCTCTCGACCCCTCACTCGGGTCTTCTCTTTGTCCCTCACTCGGACTTGCTCTCGACCCCTCACTCGGGTCTTCTCTCCGCCTCTCCCTCGGACTTCCTCTCGGCCCCTCCCTCGGGCCGCCCTCAGGTGTCCGGTCACTCCCATTGGTTTCCGGTTCCGGCGCCTCACTCGCGCCGGGGGCACCCTCGCCCCGCCCTTCCCCTTGTGGCTCGGCGCCATCTTGAGGGGCATAGGGTGGTGGCCTGGCCCAGACGTCATTATGCTCTGACTTCTTTTCAATGTTCCTGGCTTCCTCGGCTAGCTCGCTCCAAACAGATTTCGGCTGTTTCTGCTCCTCTGTAAGCGGGGCGGGGCTCGGGGATGGAGGGAATGTTTCACCCTCTTGCTGACCTTTAGGCTCAGCAGAATTGCCATCATCTGGGGGGTCCAAAGTCTGCGCAGTTGTCCCGATTCCCACTTTGTACGTGGCCAATAAACAGTCTTTTACTGCTACCCAAGTCTCCTGCTCTTTCATAGCTTTCTGTAAGGCTTGTACAACTTTTCCCCAGGCCTTAAGGTTTTTCCCACAACCTGAGAACATTGTCTCCTCAGCTAATGCCATAGTACATTTGTCCCACAGTTCAGGGTGGAGAATATCCACCGGCTGGTCTATAGCCTTAATTTTCAAAAGCCTTGTAACTGCAAGAGTAAAATCTTTTGGCTTACAATCAATCCCCCAGTACTTATGTAATTGCGATACGACCTTTATGAGGGCTTCCATCCTCCTTGTTGATTCGGTAGTGTCCCCTTCGCCGGGGTGGTCCACTTGCTCTGGCTGCTGCTCACGCTGCTCGCTCATCCAGGCGATGACGTTCCCGGGTTTCGGCACCACTTGTTGCAGTTCAAATGGCTGCAGCGACCTGGTTCAGGGACGGCACGGCAACCACCCCCAAGCCACTCGGGCTATCAGCTAGTTGACAGCAATGTGGTGGACGGCAAATGGCCTTTATTGATGGGAAACAAGGTGTTATATATCTAGGTTTACAACGTCACATCCGTCTGCTTACACCATAGACTAAACACTATTGGCTACTAGGGGCCCTATCTTTCCGTACAGCACGATATCTTCCGGCCGCCGTTCCCTAACTATCTGCAACACACTATGCTAGATTCACAATTTCATTTCTTATTGCACGTGTATAGTCTTTTTTATTTAAAAGGTAATACATGGTTGTGCTTTAATATTTTTGGAAAGAAAAAAATATAATTTCAATTGCTATACCCCTTCACTAACTTGCTCAACATGTTATGTCACCTCTTAGCTGTAACTATAATAGTGTTCCCCAGGAACTGAAGAAAGATAAATATCTGAGAGAAAGAGAGACAGAACAAGAGAACGAGGGAGAAACTTGCACACAGCTCCAGCTTCAGGCTGAACTCCAGGAAGAGATTAGTCTTTAATCCCCAAAGACAAAGCTATAGCATCAGATGTGCTATTAGACGAACATACTTCCCTGCCATTCAAACATTTGCTTTCTGTCATGCTTATAAACTTCCAAGCTGAAAGTCTGACAACTTCTCATCTCTCTCTGCACCTCAGTTCACATGGGCTGGAACAGGGGAAGGGAGCAGTGATTAGTTAGCTAGAGCTGCGCTCTATAAGTCTGAATATGTACTTCACTGCTCAACATATGTTTATATAGCAATGTAGCCACTCCTCAGAAGGCTTTCTCATGACGGGAGTGTGTGTAATGCTACAGAGCTGCAAAATTCGCCTTTCAAGAAATGGAAATTAGGACCCCCTGAGTCTTTGATTCAAGAATCTCTGATGCAGCAAAGTGATGCCCATTGCAAGCAAATGCAACTCTTTTCTCGCAGTTTTTCCTCTTGCCTGATAACACAGGTAGGATCATAAGATTAGAATGGAGCAGTGCCTCTTGCAACTAAATGAACTTTCATAAGTATGAAACGCTCTTGACGGTAAAAAAAGAGAAATAATATGCACTTTCCTCTTTTTGGAGTGAATATTCACTAATCTATTATTAATCCCATCTAGTCGTGCAGGGGCTGTGGCAAAGATAGGCAGTTTGGCGCACTCTTATGACCCCAAAGCAATCAAATAAATAAGTAAACAAACAAGTAAATAAGCACTTTCACTGCAATGGACCATAGGAAATGAATAGCTCATCCACAAACCATTATTTTCTAGGAGCAATGCACTGGCCAAACATGTTTACTTTCTTTTAATGTAGACTGCCTATCCAGGAAGACCTTCTGAAGCTGCTCTGAGTAGCTTGAATGTAGAAGGTTAAGAATGCTAAACAAGGTTTTGCCTAAAGTCTGTTTGTATTGCTCTAGCAGTCACTCACAAGTATAAATTCTGCAAGAACTTTGTTATCAGAGAATACAATTTGAACAGTTCAAAAAGTTATGAACCAGAAGGTTTCTCCACAGAATTACAAACTACATTAGATGTATTTCTCTTGCTATGTGCCAAAATAGGCAATAGCCTGAATGGCTGCTAGCAAATACTTTTAAGGAAAGTAATTTTCTTAATTCAAGGCTTGTGGCAGTCTTTTAATCACACTAATTCATGTTTGTAAAATGTGTATTATTTTGTGAACTGGATAATTTTTGTTTGTTCCATGATTCTTTTATGTCTAAGACTCATGAAAGATTTCAGCATATGATCTTGTAAAGCACTTCCGATGAACTACTTGCTGTTAAATTAAAATCCTTGATTATGCAGAATGGAATGCTATTAAAATTTATATGGAAAGTGTCTGCACCTGATTTGGGGTTTTATGTAAGTAACCAAAGAAGAATGATCCATTAATGGGAGTATAGCATAATACAGTGACAGAGGGTATCCGTAAAGGTAGTCTCTATCCACAACCTAATGTTTGTACCTACTGTGTGTTTGTAGCTTTTACAAGCTGTAGTCCATGGTATTTTGTTTTTTTTTCTGTGAAGAAACATAAGTCACTTACTGCCCTACATCTGAAGAATGATTGCTTAAAAAGTAAAAGAGAAATTCAATCTCTTTTTTCCTACCATTTGGTCCTTGAGGCTTTGTGTATAGCATTACCTATCTCTGCAATAACTATTTGGACTAGAACAGTAATTTCAGGCAAAAGCCCGTATGTGATCAGAGTTGACTCCTGTCTCAAATCAAGGTTACTTTTTCTTTTTTTTTTTTTTTTGACCCACTTAAGCTATTCCTTCTAAGACTTGTTTTCTTAAGTATCTAATTTGTACCTGAACTGTAGAAGAAGGTGAGGTGCCTCTCTTAACACTGAGAACATTTAGTGATTGAACTCACTGCTAAGTCCCTCTGAGTTCAGTAGTTTTTATGTTTCAGAAGAAACAAATCAGAAAAACAGAGGATACATGAGGCAGGTTTGTGAGGAACAACACTGCAAAATGCTTTGCATTTCCTGATATAAACTACAAAATTCTCTTTATTTATCACTATTTTCTTTCCTCAAACATGTAAGAAAAAAAATGTAGTTAACTGTTTTTAAAATACACTTTTTTTCAGGATATGATATACTTTAGTGCCACATTTTTATTTAGTGCTGAATTGTATATAGCTTATCTTTCATCTTCACTCTTTTCAACCTTTTTATTAAAAGCACAAAACTCTTTGCATCACACACACAAAGACAAAAAGAAAAAAGAAAAGAAGAATAGAAGAAACACAAAGAAAAAAGGAAAAAGAGATAATCTGTTTTAGTACTAGAGGAAATGTAAGGTTTTGTTTACAATTATTTCCAGTCTACTTTCTGAAGTTAATGTTGAAAAGCTGAAGGATCCCCAGATTCCTTTTAGTTAGTCTTAATAAAAGAGGTATTCTACTTCTATAGGGTCTTTACATTAATAATTAAGACCAGCAAATCAATGTAGAAGGAATACTGGCTAAATAGTTTGATGTTATCTACTCTGAAACTTTCAGTTCAGTACAATTGATATTACTCTGTGTGCCAGTGGAGGATTTTCAGCTGACACTTTTGAAATCCATCAAAAATTATAATAAATACCTTTATCCATTTTATGTTTAAAACAAGTCTGTTTTCTGAAATAAAGGATGATAGGAACTTTGCCATTTCATTTCAGCCGTTATTTCAGCACACAGTCACTTGAGTGACATCTTCATAAGCTTTGCTCCTTCTCCCATGGGTTAGTTAATTAATATTAAAATACAAGTAAACTTCATGGAATTATGTAAAATAGTACTAAAACATACTGTGTAAAAAACAATAGGTTAGACTTACATGTTTTCAGTTTTCTGTATGTTTATCCAACAATACAATAATTCAAATAACAATTCCAATTTAAGTAATCATGAAAGCTATGTGAATGTTTTTTGACTACACATTGCTTATATTTCAGGATATAATTGCTTACCTTCGTTCACAAAGCAGCACCAAGTGGCAATTGCTATTATCCTGTTAAAGTATAGACCCCTCTGAGAGAGTGGATTTGCTTATAGATTGCAGTAATTAGAAATGTTCTCATGATGGATCCTCATTCATCATCTAGCCACTCAATTGCCTCAACACAGAGGAAGAATAAGGTCAGAGGAAAAAGAATGTCTGAGAAAGACTGGTGCTGGATAAAACGTTTTATATGACATTCTGGCTCCAAGGTAAACGTTAGCAAATGGCCTCATAAAATGAGCATCATTTTCCTCATCAAAATGAACCTGTTTTATGTATATTATTTGTATTCATTACTAGGTTTTATAATATTTTTCTCTTTCCTCCTGCACTCTGATGTCAGCAGGGAATAGCTCATTTGCTGATCTGTTATTTTATTTCCATTCTTTAACACAGAGGAAAAGTGGCATCATGAAGAATCAGAGAATGAAGGTTTTGAGGAAAGTCTCTCAGCTAAGCTATGAAGCAGGCAACAGACCTTGGAAATTATGGTCTTAGATAAGAGCACCAGGTGCAAGCCAAAATTTGAAGAGCCATTTAAGTGACCTCTCTGTGAGTCATAATGTAAAAGCTTTCTAACACTGAAATAGAATCCCTTTGCCTATAGCAGGGCAAAGTTGAAATACACCTCTCACAGATTAGAGACATGCCAACATCTTTGAAAGCCAGAAGAACGATATGGAAATCCATAGCATATCAATCTCTTCATTCTGACAGCATCACTAGATGTTTTATCTTTTTCTTCTTATTCCCTGAAAGAATTCAAACAAATGTACTCAGTTGCTCTACCCTACCTTGCTCCCTCAAACACTGCAAGATCTCAAAATACTTTGCTATTTGTACTTCCTGTGTTGGTGTAATGAGAGTTCGGTCTTCTAGGTACAGAATACATACAGTTTTGAGGGTTCTTCAAGCTGCATTATAAAAATATTCCAACAGATCCATCTATTTTCATCTTATTTCTACCAAGAATTGCAATTCTAAAAATTATGTCTAGTTATTTATTTTTTGCCCTATTTCTATGTGTCTGTTGACTAGAGTGTAAGAGTGTTTATGTTTCTTGCTGCTTCTCTTTCACCTAGCAATTGTAAAGTATTTCTCTGGATACCTAATACACTCAAGTGAAAGCTGTGACGGCTGAATGCAGAACTCCACTGCTGAATTAATTCACCTGATATTCTGGCACAATTTAGCATTATGCAGTAAGTCCTTTTTTGCAGTCTGTTCCCAAAAAGCAAAAGCAATATTAGAAAAAAATAGAGAAAAAATTAACAATGAAAGGTAGTTGTGGAAATAACAGAACAACAGAACAGATTCAGCAGAATTTGGTTCAGAACAGATCTGTTTACAGAAGCTCTTTGGTATGAAGAGGTTATTTGAAAGATTTTAGGTTCTTTATTGTTCTTTAGTGAATAATAAGAGATTTCAGCATTAAGCAAAGTAGTAAATGAGAAATATGTTCTCTAAAAAAGGTTTTTAAAAAAGTTTTGTGCTTACACGTGGCACTAAACTTGTGCTAGTAATACATAGATATTCTCAGCCAAAGCTGCCATGTAAGTGTTTTCTCACTGTGCTTGCATACTGTCAATATCCTCCCTTCCTCTACCCCAAAATCTTTTAATCTGCTGTCCAATTTCAGCCAAACTTGATGACCATAGAGAATAGAACAGACTGGGGAAAATGCAACAAGAATTACTCTTTCACTTGCTTTCAGAATTATTTGTTAATTACTGACAAGAAAATTAGTAATCTGCTTTTCACGCCAGCCACGTTGACCAGCAGTTCCTCTCACTTGGTTTATCCGATGCCAGTCTGTCTTACTAATGCAACATATAAAGTATTGCTTTTGCTGAGCTTAATAAATTATATAGCTCTGTAAGCCACCCAAAATGTTAGTTTATCAAACAGATACATCTCTGAGGCAAATGTTGTTTTCATGGAAATGCCTTCAGAGGTGAGAAAATTAAAGTGCTAACATTGATATCTGAACGCTTTAGGAATATTCTTGAGGAGCAACTTGGCAGCTTAGAACACAGGTTAAAGATAGAACTTTTCATTAGTAACAGAACAATGAATCAGCATTTAGATAGAAAATACTTTAAGAGTTTCATTCAGTAAAGAGTCGTTTATGTTCTTCTTACTTTGGTTGCATCTGCTTTTCTGATTGCTTGTTTGACTAAATTTGCACAACCACTTCTAATGGCTACTCTATGTTGACCTTTCATCAACTGAATGGTACCTAAGTAGAGAAGGATTTTCTCAATCATGCAATGGAATAATCATCCATTTGCAATAATTTTTCATGATCTGTCCTTTCAGTATCAAAAATCTAGTGGAAAAAAAAAGTTCAGACTCATGACAGCAAAACTACACTTGTTTTTGCTTTACGTATTTGTGCTTTGATGAGGTAAAGAATAATATTATTATACATTCCATCTGTGGTTAAATAGGTGCAGGTCTAAAATAATCTGCCAATGGTCAAAGAAATGAGACCAAAGCGGCAAGAACAGATTATGGAATCATAGAATCATAGAATGCTTAAGGTTGGAAGGGACCTCTAGAGATCATCTAGTCCAACCCCCTGCACACGCAGGGTCACCTAGAGCATATGGCACAGGACTGCATCCAAGCGGGTTTTGAAGATCTCCAGAGAAGGAGACTCCACAACCTCTCTGGGCAGCCTGTGCCAGTGCTCTATCAGCTTCACTGTTAAAAAATTTTTCCTTAAGTTCCTGTGGAACTTTTGGTGCTTCAGTGTGTGGCCATTACCTCTAGTTCTGTCAGTGGCCACCACTGAAAAGAGACCAGCACCATCCTCTGCACTCCCTCCCTTGAGGTACTTATAGACACTGATCAAGTCCCCTCTCAGCCTTCTCTTCTCCAGGCTGAACAGGCCCAGCTCTCTCAGCCTCTCCTCGTAGGGCAGGTGTTCCAGGCCCCTGATCATCCTTGTAGCCCTGCGCTGGACTCTCTCCAGCAGCTCCACATCCCTCTTATACTGTGGAGCCCAGAACTGGACACAATACTCCAGATGTGGCCTCACCAGGGCTGAGTAGAGGGGCAGGATCACCTCCCTCGACATGCTGGAGATGTGCTTCTTAACGCACCCGAGGATCTCATTGGCCTTCTTGGCCACAAGAGCACACTGCTGCCTCATGGTCAATTTGTCATCCACCATGACACTCAGGTCTTTCTCCACAGAGCTGCTCTCCAGAAGGTCAGTCCCCAGCCTGTACTTGTGTCTGCGGTTATTCCTTCCCAGGTGCAGGACCTTGCACTTGGCCTTGTTGAATTGCATGAGGTTTTCCACCGCCCAGTTGTCCAGTCTGTCCAGGTCCCTCTGGATGGCAGCGCAGCCCTCTGGGGTATCAGTTACTGCTCCCAGTTTTGTGCCATCAGCAAACTTGCTGAGGGAGCACTCTGTTCCTTCATCCAGGTCATTGACAAATAAATTGAACAGGACTGGACCGAGGACTGACCCCTGGGGGACCCCGCTATCTACAGGCCTCCAACTAGACTCTGCTGATCACCACTCTCTGGGCCCTCCCATCCAGACAGTTCCTAATCCACATCACTGTCCACTCATCTATCCCACACTTCCAGAGCTTGCCCAGGAGGATGTTGTGAGGGACGGTGTCAAAAGCCTTGCTGAAGTTGAGATAGACGACATCCACCGCTCTCCCCTCATCTATCCAGCTGGTCATTTCATCATAGAAGGCTATCAGGTTAGTCAAACAAGATTTCCCCTTGGTGAATCCATGCTGACTACTCTTGAGCACCTTCTTGTCCTCCATGTGCCTGGAGACAATGGCCAGCATGAGCCATTCCATCACTTTTCCGGGGACGGAGGTGAGGCTGACTGGCCTGTAGTTGCCTGGGTCCTCCTTCTTGCCTTTTTTGAAGACTGGCGTGACATTGGCTTTCTTCCAGTCTTCCGGCACCTCCCCCGTTATCCAGGATCTTTCAAAGATGATGGAGAGCGGCTTAGCTATGACATCTGCCAGCTCACGCAGCACTCTGGGGTGCATCCCATCAGGGCCCATGGATTTGTGGGTATCGAGGTTCCTTAGGTGCTCTCTGACCCAATCTTCCTCTACCCAGGTCAAGTCTTCCTCTCCCCCAGCTTCTTCTCTTGTCTCTAGGGCCTGGGGCTCTAAAGGGCTGCCCTTGGTAAACACCAAAGCAAAGAAGGCATTGAGCAACTCTGCTTTTTCTGTGTTATTTGTAACCAGGGTGCCCATCCTGTCCACTAGCGGACCCACGTTTTCCCTGATTTTCCTTTTGTTGTTAATGTATTTGAAGAATTTTTTCTTGTTATTTTTAATGTCCCTTGCCAGATTGCGTTCCAACCACATCTTAGCTTTCCTTGTCGCATCTCTGCATTCCCTGACTACATTCCTGTATTTCTCCCAGGGGGCCTGTCCTTTTTTCCACATTCTGTATATCGTTGACTTCTGCTTGAGCATTGCCACAAGCTCACGGCTCATCCACGCACGTCTCCTGCCCCCTCTTCCTGACTCCTTACACGCAGGGATGCACTGTTGCTGGGCGTGGAGGAAGTGCTGCTTGAAAACTAACCAGCTCTCTTGGGCCCCCCTTCCTTCTTGAGCTCTAACCCGTGGGATTCTTCCAAGGAAGTCTCTGAAGAGGCTAAAGTTGGCGCTCCTGAAGTCCATCATTGCAAGGCTACTTACAGCCCTGCCACCTCCTTGTTGGATCCTGAACTCCAGTAGAAGTAGATCAGGAAGTAGATCAGCTGGAGGAATGAGTATAACGTGAGAATTGTTTCTTTTTGAAGGTTATATTCAGGACTTCCTCTGTACCTTTGAGGACGTCAGTGCTTGAACCTCAGATTTCACAAAGACTAAATTTCATCAAATCCCTAAGAAAGTCAGGTCTGTCAGATTGTGTATCAGGTCAGTTGCTCCACATCTCTTAATTCTATAATTCTTAATGATCTGTAATTTTGGTCTAAATTCTGGCTTTCACAGATTGCTTTCAAAATAATTAGTGATTCTCATATTCATATTTCCATACTTCAGTTTTTGTTGAAGTGACTATCTAAGACCACCTTCCATGTCATCAATTATTAAATATGGTCACATTAGACTTTAGACTTGGTATTAGACTTGCATAAAGATAACTAAAGTTTGTTAGGTAATCAAAAGATATGTATGAGAAAAACTTTATAACTGATCTGTCTAGTTTTCATGATGATGGATAATGCAATTTTAAATGATAAATATCAAGATTTTAAAATACTGTTTTTGGGAGGCATCCTACCTGAGAAATTACTTTGTGAAAGTCTTCATGAACACTAATTTTGACTGCACAAATGTTCCTGAACAAAACTGTATAAATCTATTATAATTAACTTATAATTTAAATTATAGTTGCTTAGAAATTCCACTATATGAATTTTACAGAATTCACACAATCTTTAAAATAATTATAGTTCTTCTATCAAAATAGACCATACTTTTTATGTCACGAAGACAAATGCTAAAAACCTTAGAGCAATAGAGACAGTTCATACTTCAGCACTTCATTGATCCATATCAGTACCTAGGTACAATTTTTGTGGAAATCAGGAAAACAAGAAACCACACACCTGAAGCCTATCTTAATAGCAAGTCACAGAAATCTGTGTGCCTATGGCAAATCCACATTACATCAGCTTTATTAAACCACTTAAACAAAGTTTGTCTATTTGTTACTAAAAAAGATCAGAGAAATCTTCAGAAAGAGCTCTGAATTAAATCATAGCCACAAACTCTGCTTTCTGGTTCAAGAAACTCAATAATACTGTGAAAAAGAAAAGTGAGCCAGCACTTTTTTTTAGGAAATTATGTGGTAATGATAATCTTCAGGAGAACAGTCCATTTTTTCAGAACAGATGATTTCCAGCAGTAGAAAGAGCATCGTGAAAGCTCCTTGAAGATTGGAAGCTGACTGTATAGAGATATTGTTTCTTGTTTGCCAGTCAGTCTTGGCTATCAGGCTAATAACTCTTTCAGTGCATTATAACAGCTACACATAGACCTTTTCAGACCTTTTGATCACATCAGAAAGAGAATAAAGACTCCTACCATGCAAGCAGGGGAGAATTCAAAACATCTGCTTGCATGAAAGCAAATCTATACAATTGCAAACACTTTATAGAAATATCAATGCTACAAGTTTGAAAAACGCTTCCCATCTGAATCTTTTCAATGATCAGCAATGGAATTCTGGAGCAAGGGGGTTGGACTAGATGGTCTCTAGAGGTTCCTTCTGTACCCTAAGCATTCTGTGTTTCTGTGGATAGTTTTATGTAAATTGCATATATTTCAAGGGGATGAGAAGGTAGATAGCTGTCAAAATGCTAAACTACAGGATGAGTCAAAAAGTTTAGAAAATGAGGTATTTGGTTAAAGCTGCAGGGGAAACTAGTACTGTTGGAAATCAGTCACACAACTAGATTTATAATTCTATTGTGAAAGATGCGAATGTTAAAAGAGTGATAATGAGGATCATATAAAATTGGAGTTTTCCTTCCAGTAAAGGCAGACCTGAGCAGTAAAAGAGAAGATGAACTTCTCTGAATGGTGGGGAGAAAAAAGGCAGGCTTGTGAGGATTTTCAAGATTGTCAAGTATCTGGATTAGTGCCACCCATGCAATGATATGAGATGAAATAAATAGGAAATCTTGAGTAGACCTATAAATAAACATCAGTATTACAAGAAATAAATGGTATTGACTCCTAAATTGCATCACTCACAAATGTTTAAAGCAGCTTAACCTACTGAAAATGCTGCAGATGTATGGTAGGTGATATGTTTCTGCCTGTGAGAAGAAAAAACAAAATATAAACTGGTCTAAGGGGGAACTGTCAGTAGTCAAGTGCAGCACTGGTAAGCCTCAAAATGCCATCTGGGCATTTTTGGTTACAAAATAGTTTATCAGCCTGCAGTGGCTAATTTGGCAATTAATAATTATTTCATTAATCTTTTCTTAATGTGGTATGGTAGCATGGAACAACTGTCAAATGCTATTTTTGAAGAAGCATTCAAAAAGATGAGCAACAATTGAGGAAGGGAAATGAACAAACAATGGAAAAAAAACCCTTCCATTTCCACTTATTCATTTTTTGTTGCAGAATATCTACTGCTCTTCTCTTTCCAATTACTTTCCAAAATAAGTTTTGCAGTAAGAGAAGTAGGAGACAAAATTAAGAATGAAACAAATCTGCTGAAGAATGTTACTGAATCCAAAATGAACATTTTTTAGCAACAATTTCTGCTATAAATTCCAAATCCCTAACTGGAGACATTGAATACAAAAGCACAGAAAGCTGATTAGCAGAATGGTCAGGTTGTAAAATTATTCCAGTAAAATTGTTGCAGTTTTCTAATATCTTCATGGTGAAAGTGCCATGTAACTCTGACAGCCTAAAATATTGTGAATCTATGTGTAGAATTTTAAAAATATTTAATATCTCATGTACACATCTGTTCCTGATGGTCTTGGGATTCAGCAATAATCACACCAGAACGAGGTGACTACATCAAGCATTTATTCAGGTGAAAGCACATAAAAGAAGTGGATAACTACTCATGAGGCGATACCTGCCGAACTGGGTCCGAACACCCTCTCGAGCTGACAGATCAGAGAGGAAGTTGCTGACTGGCTCTCACTGAGACAGGTAGGCCTCAGATTTAGGAGTTTCTCCTCCCCAACGCTCTCTCCGCACTGTCCTCTCTATGCCCAGTGCATCCTGGCATGTAGGGTCAGCATGACCCAGGACGCTGCCTGTGGGGCGGACAAACTCCACCTCGAGTTGTGCAACTCTCCCCCTGGGGTGCACAGGAGTGCATACCAGTCGGGGGTCCCAGCCCTCAATTAAAGGGTCCTGCCTTCCTCCTCTTCTTCCTCATTTCCGGGTGTTTACTCTCCAAAGCCAGTTTGGAGGACATCTGCAGTTAAGTTGGCTACAAGCCTGGCCGAGCGGCTGGCTTCAAGGGGTTTCTGGGGAAGGCTGCCTGTGAACCGGGCTGAGCAGCTGCGTCCACGCTCCTTATCGCTCGGCCTAGGCAGGCAAACATCTTTTCTTTCAAGGTCTGGCCTCTGCTTCCCATGGGAGATTGCTATGACTCTACAGATCACAGAAATTTACATCTCCAATACAATATCCTAGTGAAAAACCCAGATTTCACCAATTTGTAAACATATGAGCAATGGGCTGTGTATGAAGGTTTCTCTATGGAGCACTGAAAAAAAATTTACAGAGAATATGAGATAATAATGCATGTAGAGCAAAGAGATTCAGCAAAATTCAGTGAGTGTAGATTGTTTCAGCTTGCAGAACTGTTTGTTTGTTGCATTATTTTGTTTCTGTGTACATTTTTTACTCCTTGATTTTCAGATCCTTATATGGCATTCAGCCAAAATGAGCAAATTTTGCCTTCAGGATAAGCCACAGAAATCTTTCTGCTTTGGGTCCTATTACTTCCACAAAGCTCAGCAAAGTCTATAGTGCACAAAGGAAACAGATATGAAAATATTTTGTTCTAGGTCCCCTTACCACGCCTTCACAGTTCATGAAGATTAATGAAACAATTCCTTTCTTGACAATTTGAAAACAAATTCGACCAAACTACTGCTGTGTTGTCGTTTGTATTGCTAGAGCAAATTTCCTTGCTAGAAGCACGAAACAAAAACCTCAGGCACCACTCATTGTAATTGTCATGGTGAAGTGGATGTAATGGGACCCCAAGAGTAGCTTACATCAAAGAACCACACAGAATGGCATGGACATACGTACTTTTTATCATAAGCACACAATTACAGGTACGCAGATTATAAACATTCTTTTAATATTCTTTTTGAAAATCATTACTCACCCCCATTTCCTTATAATATAAATATTACTGCTGCCTCTATAATATACAACTTCTCGATCCTTGCCAACATCTCAAAGTTTATGTGGTACATTGCATGTAAAAAAATGTCTATAACATCAGGTATGATTGTACTGAATTACCTTTTTCTCCTGACACTCATTGACCCAAAAATCACTTGCACAACATCTCCAAGGAAAGCACTATTGAATAACGAATGCAAAGTGTTTTGCAGTATGTAGTGTGAGTTATTTGACTGTGTCACGCCCTTGATTAATAATCTTGAAGCCTAAATTTAATCAAGTTTACTTGAGAGAGAGAGAGTTAGATTTTCTCTAGGAACCAAGAAATCCTTACGTAATTTAAATACTAATTGCACAGTCATTTTATTACCTTTCAAGTTGTAATTTTACTCAGTAAATATAGTGATGGTGATATCTAAAAAGACGCTTATTTTTTTTACAAACGTCATACTACTCGTATACTGTGTTGAATAATGTATTTCTTGTTTTCTTCATACAAGATTAACAATAGAGGGAATGCAAACATTTTATTTATTAGTTTTTGTGAATGTATCTATGGGAACTGTGCTACCAAAAGTAATTACTAAGGGAACATGAACTAAGCCCCAGGAGTTATGTTCTTCCAAGTCAAGCTTATGTCAGTCCTGAAAACTGGTTACTGTTCATTGTTTGATTATTTTAATAACTGTATTTCTACATAGCCAGAGGACAAAACTAACATCAAGGTTATGACTGAGGATTTATACGGCCTCTTCTCTCTCATTGACTCGTTTGTTCATTATTCTCATATTTTTTGTTCATTTGATTTGGAAAAAATCAAGCAGCCTCAAAACTCCACTGCTATTTCATTACGTAAGCAGAGCTGAGAGAAAGAGGCTAATGTCAGCCTATCCTGCAGGAGCCAGTTGTAGTCATACCACTTTCCCCATTGGCATTATAATTCTATGACCAATTCCCAGAGAATGGAATCAGTCTCACAGAAGGAGAAATGTTTTCTACTCCAGGTAAAAAGTAAACAGGGGTACATGAGGAGAACAAAGTACAAAAAAAAAAAAAAAAAGAATAAAGAAGGGTAATATGGTTTAGTTAAAAGCTGATGGTCCCCTTTTCTTATGACACTGTAATAGTATAACATTTAATGATGTTTAACTACGGAAGCTGTAAACTGATCTGAAAAGAGTTGTCATTTACTATGACATTTTCGTTGTCTACTACTTTAGGAAGCAGTGCCCACGTAGTTATTAAGGATTAGAGCATATCAAGGTAAAAAAATTATATATGTATATATAATGACTTGCCTTATGGCTTGACCTGTTGTGACAAATCTTATGTAATATACATTTAATAATGCTCCTCTTTGCTCAGTCTTTCAGTTGGATTACCCTACAAAAGCTGGAAATAGGACCTTCTTATGAATATTTGGTACTGGATTTTGTTTTACCTCCTGAGATCTTTATGAACTTTATTTCTGGAGAAGAATTATCTCCTTATTGCAGAGTAAAGCGAGCTCTTCTAAAGTTATCTTTTCCTTGTCCTCGAACAATACGGCAGAATTTGTAGGTCTTCTGTGGGTCTTCACATACTCAATGCTTGCCACTTGCATGGCATTTTTTATCTAATGGTCCCTCTGATTTGAGATTGAATTCACTGACAAACATTCCCCTTCTCTGTCATGGACTTAAAATAAAGCTGCTTGGCAAAAGGATTAAACAGCATTTTAACTGTAGAATGTGTGTCATTTGTGTTTTCTCTGAGTGCAGGCAGAGAGGCAATAATGTAGCAATAAAATATGAAATTCAGTTCAGAATTTCACTACATTCCTTTTGAGAGACTTCAAATATATGTACTGTATATTGGAAAACATACATGGGAGTATACTCTAGCCCAGCTGTGTAAAAATGGAAAAAAAAAAAAGAGAAATGTTAAGGGAAAATTGTAAGTGAAGAGTAGTCTCTCTACCACATATTTGGAAGCTAGAAATCTGAAAGATTAATATTGATACCATGTTCTTCCCCAAAACCTTCAAAAAAGAGAGAAGATCGGCAAAATGAGTCCTTTTTTACCATGAATTTGATTTTACTGTCACTATATATCTTCTATTTCCCTAGACCACCATCCTCTGTTCCCTGAGATACAGGCAGATCCTCCTGTACCTTCAAGCCCCATACCTGACCTCCTCCTTTCCACTACTTAACAATATCCTCTGCTTTTTTTCAGATCCCTTGAATTGCCAGCTGTGAAGGTGAGGAATGTATAGTGCTGGCTTTGAGCCATATGTGTGTTGGAAGATCACTGTGATAAAATGAAACTGCAGCTTATGATGCAGACAAGGCACTTCTTTTATTTCTTTTTCACATAGCTGCATGTTTTCTCAACATCTGTAGGAACTTCTTCTCTGAGATTTTTTCACCTCTTAGCTGACTAAAATCCAAGTGATACTGGCTCATAAATATCCAGGGAACTGACAGACTAATTGTATTGGGTTTATTTCTATGTAAAAGTAGGTTGAAATATGAGAATGTGAGAATGAAATAAGAATTGAAGGATCAGAAATTACCAGGACTGGTCAAAAAACAAATCTTGGGAGATCCAGAGCTATGATCCAGCAGTGATCAGCTAAGTCTTATAAAATCCATCTGTTTGCCTTGAAGAGAACAAGTAGTAGTAGTGTTATCTAGTAGAGTAGTAGTAGTAGTAGTAGAGTAGTGTTATCTACCTTGCGGACCTAACATACAGAAGAGAAGGAAAAAAATGACACTTTTGTGGGTAGGAAGTTATATATCCTAGTGTTTTTCTTGGTGTAAGAAGCTTGTGGGGGTTGGAAAGGAGTATTATACCCAGAAGTAGCACTACTGAAACAGCCAATGAAATGTAGCATAGGAAAGACTTTGGCTAAATCAGCGAAGAGTGCGAAAATAGGCTTCAGTATTCTCAAGCTATTCTCCAGATGGTTTTAAAAGTCAAATAAGGGAAGAAATAATCCTCTCTCTTTATTGTTGGTAAAGGATATACTGTGATTTATTTCTTTTTTAGAAACTCCTTGAAGACTCTTTATTTGATTTAATGCTTGTTTCATTACTCAGTTTCGTTATTATGAATGAAAACCTGAGGTTTAATACACTGTCTGTCCAGACTCAGGCAGCCCAGCTGAGTATTTGTCACTTTTCCCCCTTCCAGACATCTCTGCTGTTCATCTTCTGGAGGGATATAATAAGAAGTAACCATCCCTACCCCTGCTCCAAAACAACAACAACAAAAACAACCAACTAATCAACCAAAACAACAGAACAAAGACATTCCTGGCATTTTAGATACTGTCACTATCGTTCAGTAGCCTTAAAAGGAATACAAGTGATTATCAGTGCTCTTATTGAATTATAAGATGTCTTCGTCTCTTTTATCCATACAAAATATTTCAAAGATATAGCGAAATATCACTCAGGGTGGCTGGCTTAGGGACAGAGTTTACGCTTCACAAATTTCACTTAAATTAATCTGGTGATCTTCCCATTTCCTAGTATGAATACGGACAGAGTCATCTTACTGCCAGTTGTGCTTCTGATTGTCTCCCACACTTTCTCGTATCTACAAGGAAAGGCTGCTTCTTCCTGGCTGGGAAGGACAGAATCCAAGCAGTGAAGTTCATTGAAGTACACTGCAGAAATTGAGATATCACTCACCGTTCAAGCTTCCTGGCAAAAGCATTTTACAGACCCCAAAGGTAAAATTCAGAAACTGAGCTTGTTTTGTGGTTTTCACACTTCATCATATCAAACAAGAAAGTTACTATGGGACAAAAATGTAGGGATGCAGAACCAAACATATAATTGTATACATACATATATATTCAAATAAATATATGCTGGATTTTCTGATTAAAGCTCGTCTTCACAAGCACAGAGGTGAAACAGAAGGTGTGAGAACTGAAATTACCCACTTGGAGAATGGACACCTTCTCGGAGTGACGTGACACATGGTGGAATGTAGTGGGGAAGTATTTGGGGATTGCACAGGCTTATTATGGGCTGTTTAGGCAGGAATCAAAGGCAGTGAAAGGGAAAGATCTAGGAGGTGTGAGGATAAACAAATGTGTTAAAAAGGGCCTATCATTTGTAAATGGGTATGTTTGCTTGGCCAGGCCCTGTGATTTGTGCCTTTCTAACTATTTTCCTGGTGGAGGGACACTCTGTTCTGTGTGTTTGGAGGTCTGTGCCCCAGTAACTGGAATCAGAGTAGGTGGCAGAGGGCCTGTGTGCATGTGGTGGCATCAGTGGGAGGGAGTATGCAAATCAGAGTGAAATCACCAGTGAACATCAAGTTGGACCAGCCACTGAACAGGTGAAGTGATCAGGGAGCCAAGGGTGTGTGTCTCTGAGGGGGATCACTTACTGACCTGGAGATCCCTGCTTATTATTATTATTATTTTCTCTAGCCAAATGCATGGTCAGCATTGCTACTGGTTGGAATAGAGGGGCATGCAGCTGTGACAGCCTTCCCACGTTGGTTGTCTGTGTTTGGCTTCCTCACCTAGCAGTAGGCATTCTAGAGGACAATGGTTGATGTATCATAAAATAAAAAGGAAGCAGGTGTAAATTGCAAATGACGTAAGAAGAAAGGTTGTTTGCTGCACTTAATTTCAGATGACCTATTTCCAGGCAGTCTCAGAATATTATTAATCAGCCCAGTGATGCGAGAGAACTTTTATCTCTGTCAGAGTTTTCTCTGGACTGCTTGTAAGAGCCTTGAAATTTTTAGGCAGTCATTCACAATCCAGGCTGAACATTACCACAAACACTTGATAAATTAAAGAATGATTAAAACAATGAAAAATCCCTTTACCCATTTCATTGTCTCATTACATATTGCATGTCTATTTCTTGCACCCACCTTTGACCTTTAAGCATCCGTATTAAATGTCATTTGTTCTGGTTAACGTTGGTTTTTTTCATGGCATTTTTCATTGTTTTTCTTAGGTTAGTGGGGTATTCTTCAAAATCACAAGAAAAGGAGTCTTCTCCATAGAAGCCACCATTTATTCTGCTGTTGTCTGAGATACCTGGGGCTTTTCAGTCTATTTTCTAGGAGTTAAGCGGCCAATGGTCTATTCTCAGTCTGGATATATAAGCTGTAACCTTAGATAGACTTGCACACATGCCAAAGTTTAGAAAATTATTAATTATTACATTAATACTTAGTGCTATGCAGTTAGTTGCCGTATTAACATCACTACTCAATTGAGTAAAATCCTATTTAGTCTTCTTTAATTAAATTAGTTAGACATTGAGCCAGCTACTACATAGTGTCTGGGAGAGTAATGCCTTTAATATGTGAGTGAGTCATTAAGAAATAAAACTTAAAAAGAAGGAATTGTGGCTTATATATCTGGAGGAAGATTTGATGGCATGACTAGGGGATATCATTAGATGTATTGCTTAATCTTTTCTCAAGAGAAAAGAATTAATGTCCCTCAGAGTACAAAAATTACTATTATTAATGAGAATTTAAATGTTTATGGTGTTACTTGGCATCCCAGAAGTGCCTGTAATGAGAATGGTCATTACATCTGCAGAGGTTAAGAAAATGTTTTCCCAGAAAGTTTGCCTGATTGGATGTTTTCAGAATCATTTCATAAAGAAATGCATTCATCTGACTTCCCCTTACAACATATTAAAAGAAGCGTTTTAAAGGAAATATAGTTTAAAAGGAACTTTTTAACCTTTC
The DNA here is from genome assembly GCF_059628265.1 of Tinamus guttatus. NCBI lineage: Eukaryota > Metazoa > Chordata > Aves > Tinamiformes > Tinamidae > Tinamus > Tinamus guttatus. The sequence continues at coordinate 21,255 of NW_028290210.1, read as the reverse complement.
CTTATGGAGTTCATCTCCATTTTACAGGCCTGATTCTCTAGGATGCCTGGTCACCACACTATTTGACATCGCTTGTGAGCAGTTCTGCATATTTGTCTAGTTCAACAAGACTCAGGGAGAGAAATCCCCTGTAACAGTTCAAAAACCACCCTCCCTGCCATATTTATTTATTCTACTGTCACTGATTTTAGAGGTGTTATGGAGAGTGTGTTTTTTCCCACTTAAAAAACACAGAGCAGAAGGACTTTATTTACATACTTATAATACTTTTGGTGATTACTGGCAAGGATTACTGAGGAGATTTTTTCTTGTACATGTACAGTTTGTCCTGGATCTGCTTTAAGACAAAAATCCACCAATAGTAAAGCCTTATCTGCCCAGTCCACGTAATTTGGGAAACTTTTTCCAAGGGAGAATTTCAAGTGACATGGTTTATATATTCATAATGTTGCACAGAGCATGTTATGAAAGAATGCTTTGAGAACAACTTTTTCATTAGTTAAAGTTTCTTGTTCAATATAAGAATCAAGTCGATTTTTTTTTCTCAGAAATAGCAAGAAAGATGAAAGAGGGAAAGCTGTGAGGCAGTGTGCCATGTGTAATAAAAGCCTGAAGAAGTGTAGTGGATTTACACTGTGGCTTCACTAAATCATTGCCATTATTTTTTAAATAGAAAAGAATAATGCAGGAAAGACTGAAACCTAGTCCTAAAGTCCTAATATGTAAATTTCCTCTAAGTATGACTCTCCAGGAGATAAAAAATTAAGAAAAACTTAATTAAAAAAAGATTAAGAAAAAGGATTCTCACAGTAGAACTATCACAAAGTATCACAACAGTTGAATGCCTCTTCTGCAGTCCAATAGGACCCTCCAGCCATTCACAAATTTAACAATATACATTTTTTTTTTTCAGTGCATATAGGCTAAAGTTTCCAAGTACTTTTGCCATACTTTCACTGTTGTCTTTCCTGATGACGACAATGTGGCCAAGCTTAGTCGAAGTGCTGTCGAAGAACTCTTTCTAGTCATCACTGCGTGATATATTCCCGAGCCTCCACAACTGAGGGTTAGCAAGGTTGTTACTTTTTTTTTTCTGAACAGAATCAAAAGATCATATTCACAAAAGGAAAATTCACAGATTCACATTTACACAAGAATTACATATGCATTTGCATATGATTAAAAATGCTTTGGCGTGTTGTGAAATTACAAATATCCAAAGGATTAAAACAAAAGAAGAAGTATAATTCTCAAACTCAGGCAATCTGTACTTTCCACTCATGGCAACTAGAAGGTCATCTGCCTACTAGCTTTTTTTTTGCATCTTACACAGACTTCCTCTTTGGAATAGGGTTTATTACAGCAGAAGCACTTCCAAGAGAGATGCAATGATATATTGGTATACAGCTGTATTTGCACATTGGGTCTTGTGGAATGACTATACTATTGAGTGAAAAAAAAAAAAAAAAAAAAAGTATTTCATTCATTGAGAATGCTTTTGTCAAAACATTGTCCTTTGGTTTACTTTATCCATCAGGGGAAGAAGGTGCAAGTTACCTCAGACTGAGTAAGTGAGAGTCTTCTTCACACTCGTTGTGGTAGATAAGTAAAAAGAGTGTTGAAATAATCCAAAACTTGTTAAACTCTAAAACACTAGGTTTATAGGAAGACAACCTAGAAGAGGAAAACTGGGATGCAGTGAACTTCTTTGTGGGGAATCCCGTCAGCTACATGCTAAACTGTACTATGTTTTGTAAATGTGCATAATAAAATGGTTCTGAGAACTGGCTCAGCTCTCCTGAGACAGAAACTTATGATGGTGTTGAACTGGACTCCAACCTACTGACTCCACGTCAGTACTCACTTGCTCTGCCAAGAAAAGCCTAGAAAGCTGCTGCTTCCTCATCTCTGAGTACTTTTTCGGTCCTCAGCAGTTTATCCATATGCACCATAAATATCAAACAACCTGCTGCAGGCCTTTTCCCCATGTGTTTCCTTTCACAGATCTTTCCACAGGCAGGTTTTCTGAGTCCTCTCTAAGGGACTCGACTCTTCCCTGGTGTCTGAAAGCAATGTAGCAGAACTGAAAACAAAAAAGAAATCCAATTAAAAAAATATATTTCTGTCATAACCTTATTTACTCTAGATACTCAGATAAGATCTTCTGGATTTAGACATTTCTCTTCTAAAATCAGATTTTCCACCATTTCTCCAACTCTCTTTGTTTATGGGAAAAAGGAAAGGGAAGCCCTTGTCAAGAGTCATAAGTTGCTTACAACTTCCATGATTTGCAGGGAAAAGATAATTTGACCAGCAATTTAGAGAGCTTGATGAATATTTTTATTCAGGCATTCAAAGACATTACGTTCTATTAAAACTCCCTCAAGTTTAATGGCATTCACAGGTAGTAAATCGTGCCATTTTCTTGCCATGCAGCTGTCTTTTACATCTGCCATACTGTGTACTTCTTACCTCACTCTAATGCTTATGTCAATAGTAAATTGGATGATTAGGTAGTTAGGTGGATACTGCTCTTTTAGAAAGGCAATTATTTCTCTACAGAGACATGAGATAGTCAAAGACATGAGATACCAACAAATCACCAATTATTTGAATCTAATTTTTTTATCTTTGATGAAGGATGCTTGGCCCAGCTAAAATATTTAAGATAGTAAATTGTTTCTGATTGCCTCTCATGAGGATTGCGTATAACCTTGGACTGATGTATTCAACACAGTACTCAACAACGCAAAGAAAGAAATTGAGATTGAAGTTCAGGAGTTTGTATTTCAACAAGACGTATCTCTGCTTATTTTCAAAACAAATAGGAATAACTGAGCAAATTTAGTGATTAGAAAACTGTTAAGAGCCATGAGCTTTCCTTTCACTGCAAAATGTCTGCAGGTGCTGAAGAGCAAGGTGAGCAGAAAACAGCTTCCACTTAATGTACCAGAAAAGGGCTGATAAAAATTACTCAAAGCAAGCACAGCAAGTCTTTTAAGAAAAGCATTATGTCACTGACAGGAAAAAAAATGTGCAAGTAGAATTACAAGTTTAGGCACACAAGTCTCCAATGTTTTTAAAAACAAACAAAGCCCAAGAACATTTTGCTTACTTTCTAGCCTTCAGGCAGCTGTCAATTTCTGTGTAAACTCTCATATTTCTGAGTATGTTAGGTCTGAGGAAAAGTACCCAGCTGACCTGGAGATTGAAGGTCTTATCGATCCCATCATGAACAAGGAGAACACAAGTGACCGCTGGCCTTGTTGCTGTCAATACACCTCACATAACAAGAAGTCCAGTATAGGACTGACAAAATGCAGTTGGGCTAATGGCACAAACCAAACCAGCCAACAAATTGTTATCTTGGATTTAGTCTGCTATTCATTTCCTATTTAAGTAAAGAAGGTGCATTTCAAAATAATATTTAAACTCACTAAAATCACAGCTATGAAAGGGAGAGGTTGACAACCTCTCTGTAATCTGAGCCTGCTTCTTTAGGAAGCAATAGCAAAGTGTTTTAATGTGCCATGCAGAGCAACAAAAGAGTTACTTTTCATTTTCACTTTAATTTGTGAAATTTGTGCAAGCTTGATTTGCTTCTAGACCTGGAAATGAAAAGTTTTCTTTCTTTTTGTTAGAAGGCATAGCGCATAGCCAGGGAGATTCAATGTCTAGTAAAAGTACTAAAACCACACACTTGGATTGTCACATTTCAAAGTTTCCTTACAAAACAAAACCAGCTAAAAATCTGTTCCCAGCTCTACTTTCTTTTATTCTCTAAGAAAAAGAAAGCTTTGAAACATAGGTATAGTACTCAGTGGCCCTTCAAACTGACACAAAGTTTGCAACGAAAAGCCTGGCCCGACTGGCCTTTGGTCTAGCACCAACGGCTAAGACACTAACTAGAAAGACTTGCAGGGCAGAGGCAGTAGGCAAACTACAAGAGACATACCACACTAGTGTATAGCAAAGTACTTGTAAGCATGTCAACTTGTGAATAACTTAATTAGTTTAATTAATATTAATTAGATTAATGCATATTGGATTAATTAGGTTAATACATATTCACCAAAGCTTTCAAAGATGTTTTGCTTAGGTTTAGGCTTCAGTTCAAAATTTCACCAAAATCAACCATTATGCTTATATATTGGGATAAACCTGACCCTTGAACATTTATATGACCTCACTGATTTAGATTAAGTATTACTTCTGAACTCATTTTTTCTTACTGATTTGTATGGCACCCACCACAAATGATTCTTGGATCTCAACTAATCCAAAAGAAGTGAACATGCGTTGTGACAAATCTGGGTATAATCTGCAAAGGATGTGTTTATAGATGGAGACCATGCTTCAGGATTTGAAGACGAGGCACAGTGGCCTGTGCTTCTGCAGGCCCCTTTGCTGTAGTCCAGACTCTTAAAGGTCTTTTCAACTGATGCCATTATTTCCAACTTTAGGTAAAGCAGGTTTTGCTGAATTGCTACCAATTGTAGGTTAAAAATAGTTAATATTTTAATAACTACAATGATATTCATGCTACTCAAAGCATGTTATTACATGCTTTGTTATTAGCCTCATTACCCAATAGATGCTTTTAATTTATGGAAGGCTTTTTTTGCCAACATCAAAATTATAATTCTTCTTTCCTCTTTTTTATAGTAGTTATTACAATGCGTTTTCCATTGAAAATCAGGCACACAAACAATCATGCTACCACTTATAAATATCTTGAAACAAAACTAAACTGAAACTAAAACTTTAAACTAAACTACACTGCAGCAATTATGTAAATAAGCGGACTGAATAATTTTACTATTATAAAATTATCATACTGTTTTTAAGAATAAATAAAAATTATAATGGTCTTTAAATATTTATGACAAACTGTTTATCAGAGAGAACCAGCAAGTACCAATTTGATGTGCTATGTCCTCTACTGATCTTTTCTTGCCTTAAGGCATGCTATTATGACAAAGATATTTGAAATACAATCCTCACTTGGTTTAAATTACCAGAACCCTACTGATTCTGATGAATTTGTGAGAATTCACATCAGCTGCAAATCTACACCTCTTCTGCTGAGACTTACCACCTGCTAAGAAGATCTGAAAATGATGAATATAAAGGACAGGTTGAGTATTTTCTGAAATCTACATTTAACTTTTTTTTTTTTTCAGGCTTTATTTGAAGCCATATAAACAAGATGTCTCAGACACTTAATTAAGCCTAAGCCCCATTCTGAATGGTCTCACTTTAACATGCTCCCTGACTTTTTGTCAGGCCTCCTCTGTCACTCCTGCAGAGGATCTACCTTCTTACTGTAACAAAATCAGTGTCTTCAGTTGCTGCATAAAGAAATAACGCACCTGGGATTTTGCAAAAATACTAACTTCCAATCATTAGCCACCGTCCTTTGGGACTGGACACTCCAAACATAGCCCAAACAGATTTATCTGCAAGAGAAGTAGAAATTCAGCACAGAAATACGTATTCAGATTATAAATCCTGGATGTCATATGCTCTTTGCTGAACACTCCAACCACTGTGTAAATGAAACAAATGAAGTTTGTGATTGCTATAATGTAATCTACTATCAATCAGTCTTCTGCAGAGAAGGGCCTGGGACTCTTGGTGAGCAAGTTAACCGTGAACCTGCAATGTGCCCTCCTGGCCAAGAAGGCCACGGCCAAGAAGGCATCCGGATTCTAGGATGCATTCGGAAGAGTGTTATCAGCAGATGGAGGGAGGAGGCTATCGTCCCCCTCTACTCAGAACTGGGGATACCACATCTGAAGCACTATATGGGGCTCCAAAGATGATGGGGACACTGGAGCATCTCTCACGAGGAAAGGCATAGAGAGCTAGGTCTTTTTAGCCCAGAGAAGAGAAGACTGAGAGGGGATTCTATCTGAATACAAGGATCTTAATGGAGAGTGTCAAGGGGATGGGTTCAGAAGATTCTCAGTGGTAGTCAGCAATAGGATGACAGGCAATGGGCACAAAAGGAAACACAGGAAGTTCCAGGAACATGTGAAGAAAAGCTTCTTGACTGTGAGGGTGACAGAGCCCTGACATAGATAGTCCAGAGAAGCTGTGGATTCTCTCTTTCTGGAGATATTCAAAACCTGCCTGGATGCAACCCTGTGCAACGTGCTCTAGGTGACCCTGCTTGTGCAGGCATTTTGAAAAAGATGATCTCCAAAGGTCCCTTCCAACCTCAACCTTTTATTGATTCTGTGTGACTCTGTGATTTTTTTGCAAATACTTATCAGTGAGTTGAGCTTCAAAAGCAATCAGTGCTCATACAATCTGTAGGTGATTTATTATTTACCAGTAGAAATTACTATGCATGGTTGAGGGACACTGCTGCCTTCTTGTGCACTGCCTTTTTAGAAAAGGGCACCTGATATCTCTATTGAAGATCAGGTATATCAAAAAGCAGTGAAATAGCTGGCTTTTATTTGAAAATGTGACAAATGGATCCAGAGTGAGAATAAGTTACCACATTTGTTACCACAGTAAGAAAAGTTACCAAGTGACCTAAGACAGAGTGAAAGGGATCTTTAGGAGCTGACTAGTAGGATAGTGCCTAGCAACTTCTCAGCAGAGTGGGGCCCCTACCTTTTAATATAAAGTCATTCCAGCTCCTGAAAAGTGAAGGAATGCCCAGGACATACTTCGTTTGTTTCATTTCCAGGACCACTATCTTTTAGTGTCTGAAAGAATTATATATTCTAAGAATTATATATAAAATTAAGATTGCTCTTTTCATAATTACCAAATCTATCTAGGGCTAGAACAAACCCCTTTAATTTTAATTGTATGAATATACTTTTCTCTAAGATTCTTTTCTCTCGTTATGATGTATAGTCTTCAGTACATCACTATGGTGATATGAACGGCTGGATTTCAACAGTGCCTCTGCAATTTTCTGCCTGCACTTCTGTTAACAAAAATCTTTTATGTTAGGTAAAAGGGGAAAATTAGCTGCCCAGCTAATGAAATCTTCATCCACAAGCCATCCAGAGGAAAAGACAAACCAAAATCTTATTCCTTAGAATAAGATTTCCTTACGTGAAATGTACTGCTGTGACTATGTATTATAAAGTGCTAATATAGCAACTTGAACCTTAGAGAAATAACAAGCCTCAAATATTGTTACAGAAACCATTTAAAACGTGGAGAAAATTGCTCTGCTCACAGCAGACTGGTAGATATGTTTCAGAGATAAGGAGTGCAAGATTATTTTGAGGTGGGGCAAGGGAAGGAGGAGAGGACCCAGTCCTTCCAATCTGGTGGCAGCTACAAGCAGCCTGCTTTTCTGTGTGTGCACTCCCAAAGTGAGGACGTCAAGACTTTGAAATAAGGCCTGCTTTGGCCCCAGGATATTGATAAAGAAATGGTTTCTCTCACTGTTGGGACATTGTTAATCATTGTGGACTGGGCTATTGCTTTCTTATCAAGGCCTTGGGAGGCAGCACATGCTTTCACTGTTGGGACAGTGTTAATAAACGTGGACTGGAATTAACTCCTTATCTTATCTATGGGAATCTGTCCTTGGCTCTGCCACTGCAAGAGTAAAGCACTTATTCAGCCACTCAAACTTATCTCTTTAGTGCTGAAGAGTTCTCAAGGCAGCTAGTCTGCTGTTGGGAGTGTTTGGCCACCTCATGACTGTGGATGTGATCATCATAACAAAGGAGGAAGAAGAGTCAAATCTCTTAACCAAGAGAGATTGCAGCAACCAAGAGCTAAGGACTGCAAAAGCATGAAGAGACCTAGCTGGCCTAGCAACTCTGCTTCTACCTACCCCTGAAAAGTATAAATAGATTAGCCCTGGAGGCACTCTGGCTCTTCATGGGCTGAAGTGGGTGTGCCAATTTGTAGAACCTTTTGAGAGCAGTCATGCTCCCACAGTACTTCCTGGAATTTAGTGTATAGTGCCCTTAGAGGTAACACACTGTGGAAGATCAATCAGAATTTGCATATCTAGTTCACTTGTTTAGGTAGATTCCAATAGTATAAATTAGCTAGCTTTCTCTGTTTACTAAGTAGCTACAGTTAGCCCAACTTTTAGTCTGGTTAGAAAATAAATATTCAGGTTCGGCTAATTTTCTGTTCCTACCATTTTAATCATGTAGTAAATTTTGATCTTTGAAATAATTTGTGCAGTCATGAAGTAAATCTCTTTCTCCCTCTCCTTCTCTCCCTTGCTTCACACAAAATCCATATCGTCCAGGACTGTAAAGATAGTTGTCTGCTCTGTGGCCATTTTCTTTAGATTTAAATAATTATAACTTCAAATGAAAGTTGATGGAATTCTCTCATTTCTACTGATGATCGTTCTTTCTAGCCAATAGCCCAGCATAAAATCTGGATATTAACATAAAGTTTTGTAAAAGTACCTTCCCAGTATGTCCATAAATGTCATATCCATTCCTATGAGACTATGCAGAAAAATATATTTTGGCACATCCGAGTTGTACTGTTGCCAGCTGAGCAGACACACAGGACCTAGGCTTCTTCTCTGCTGATCTTTTAAGGTGAAAATGGCCGTCATTCTAAAATTGTAACATGAAAAAAGTGTTTCTTATTATTCACACTCAGTGTAAAATCTTTCACCACCATGCTAACTTCATTCACAGAATCCCAGAATCATAGAATCACAGAATGGTTAAGGTTGGAAGAGATCTCTAGATATCATCTGGTCCAAATCCCCTCCTCCCGCAGGGACATCCAGAGCATGTGGCACAAGGTGGCATCCAGGAGCGTTTTGGAGATCTCCAGAGAAGGAAACTCCACAGCCTCTCTGGACAGCCTGTTCCAGGGCTCTGTCACCCCCACAGTAAAAAAGTTCTTCCTTATATAGAGGTGGAACTTCCTGTGTTCAGCTTTACTCCTTGTTCTGTCACTGGCCACCATGGCAAAGAGTTTGGCCCCATTCTCCCTATGTTCACTCCTCAGGTATTTGTACATGTTGATCAGATCTCTCAATCTTCTCTGACACAAGTGGCAACAGGCATAAATTGTTCCAATGGAAATTTGTTTGTTAATAATAAAAAAATAATATTCACTATGAGAAAAAAAAACAAACATTGGCTAGTAGTGGAATCACTCTCACTGGAAATATTTATGACTTTGTCTAACTGGGTTGGATAAACAAATTTAAGGTCCTGCTTTCAGCAGTGGTGATTTCTAGAGTCATTCAGGTTAGATTTTCCTGTAAATATAAGGCAAAATTTGTATTCTGCAGATCGGTGTGTTATAATGTCAAAATAAAACTCTTAAATTACTCTTTTTTGATATGGAACTGTTTTTAACACTGTCATTCAATTGTGAAAATATATTTTATTTTATTTTATTTTATTTTATTTTATTTTATTTTATTTTATTTTATTTTATTTTATTTTATTTTATTTTGTTTTATTTTTTCAACACAGAACTGCTGTAACTGCTGTTATCAACTTACATGTTACATCATTCAGCTTAAAGCTCTTTGCACAGCCCATAACAACTTTCATTATATCATATGGAATTCATGGTCTTTAATAGCCAGCTTTCCAGATCATTGTGTAGTAGGATTCCACATCACTGCAGAAAAGCTGAACTCTTCCAATACACTTTGAAACAGCCTAATAATTTCAATACTTCTCAGTCATGTATATTTCTCAAATAGGTATATGCTTTTCTGGTATGATTTGGTGGATACAGGCAAAAATTGCTCACTACTGTGAATGACCTGGTTGATGAAATTATATTTCAATGTGAGACATTTTTGCTTTGTACTGTATTGCTCAAAACAGCAAAAGATTTCTTAATTAATAAATTCAGATGGTTGCATTCTCCAGAACACCAGACACTGGATGAATACATTGGTTCAAAACTCTGGCAACAACTTGACCCTTGCCTTCCATCACAGACAGCAACCTTTACAGAAGACCTTTACAGATGCACCTGTTCAGAAAATTATTATATATAGGAAAAGCTCCAATTCTTCCACTGGTCTAAGTGTTATTGCTTGTTTACACCAGCATGGGATTCAGCTCTGAACACTTTGACTATGTCTACACTCAGCCAGTTCAAGAACCTAAGTCCTGCTGGTCTACTGAATGCTGACCAGACGCCACAAGATCTGGCACAAACTAAAGAATAGCCCCAGTAGGACAGTTTGGCTTAGTTGTTCTAATGGGGGAATAAAATAATTTAGCTGTATAGGTGTGTCACATGTAAGCCAGGCTCAGGGGCAGAGAATGGTCCTTGCTCATTTAATCTGCCAGTGCATGAGCAGCTCAAAACTTAAGAGGCGTCGAGATAGCCTGTTCAGCCTCAAGAAGAGAAGGCTGAGAGGGGACCTGATAAGTGTATATAAATATCTTAAAAGAGGGAGTGAGGAGGATGCGGACAGCCTCTTTTCAGTGGTGGCCGGAGATAGGACAAGAGGAAATGCCACAAACTGAAGCACCAAAAGTTCCACAGGAACTTGAAGAAAAAAGTCCTGAGGAAAAAAGTGAGGATGACAGAACACTGTAACAGATTGTCAAGAGAAGTTGTGGAATCTCCTCTCTGGAGATATTCAAAACCCACGTGGATGCAATCCTGTGCCCCATGCTCTAGCTGACCCAGCATGTGCAGGCTGTTTGAACAAGATGATCTCCAAAGGCCACTTCCAACCTTAACGATCCTGATTCTATGAAATACAACAGATGTATAGACTGATTGCATACCTCAGGTGAGCTGCATTTCAAAGAGGGAAAACATGGCCCTGTAAAATCTTAACATTTTATATTTGTGCACAGATATCTACTTTGGGAAACATATTTCTGCACTTTAACTTGTCTATGTCCCTTGCCCAAGGAATCTGATAGCCTGGATCACAGATTTACTATTCAATGGGAATTAGATGATAAAATACCTTTGAAGATTGATGTCTGTTACATCTCTCTTTTGTTCTTATCCTCAACACTTTTAACAGACATAATTTTCTCCTCCTTCTTGAGCACTGACCCTGTTTCTGTGCAAGCAAACTTCATCCTGTATCTCCTCTTTTTCTTCTGAAGAGTCAGAAAAAACTTTCAGACTCCAGTATCTACCCTATCATGGATAACTTTTCTTTCCTCTTCTTTTTCTCTTATTCTTCCCGAGTTCACTCCTCACTGGGTCTTTTGTCCTTTCATTTTGTTCTCTGCTGGCATCTCTCCCAGGCAGCCGGTTTCTTGCTAGACTCAGCAGATTTTAATGTGAGAACATTCACGTTTGTGTGCCAGTGCAGATGTTACACAATAGCTGTATTCAGTCTTTCCCGTTCAGAGACTATTTGCTTGGTGTTAAATTGATGATTGTCACAGTGCTGTAATTGCTAATCAATTGGAGCAGTAGAACTAACTAAAAGGCACATATCATACATCTTCTAAGCATGTTCTTTATTACTGAAGAACTTCCTCTTTAAAAACGGTCCCTTTACAGAGGTTTAGAATAAGGAAATTTGAAACAGTAGCACAAAGGTTTTTGCATCTGTCTTGATTTTGGTTCACCCGAATTCAGACACTCGTCTGTTGTAACCAGATGTAACACTGCTTTTAAACGGAGTATTATTCAAAAGTAGAAAGTGAAGATGCGTTTCATTAACTTCAGCTTCATTCATGCATTTCTCCAGTGCATGCATTCTTAAGAGTGCCTGTTTTTCAAATGGGATTAGCGCAGGTCAGCTTCTCTAGATGAAGTAAGAAATTTACTGTTGACTTCATGAGCGGAGGGTTTGAAATGTTGCTAATAATTTGCTTAGGGCACCAGTTCTGTGAAACACTCTTTGTGGTCTCTGAAGCAAAAATAAAGACACACACTGAGGGATGTGTGATGAGAAGGAGGAACATGCCAATTGCATGCTGTGTCTGCTGCAAGTGAGTTCACTTGCACTTTAACGAAGTGAGCTGAAGATTAGGAGTTAAGACACTTATGCCGTGTTCTGAATAGCAATGTGAACAGCATGATATCTTCAAATTCAGATATGATGAATAACCGCAACTGTTCTGACACACATACGTGAAATTAATGGTCAGAGGTCCCACAAAAATCAAAGAGCCAAAGAATGAGAGCTCCTAGGGACATCCAAGGACTGCAGAAACAAAAGTGACTGAAGACCTTCTCTATTTCCAGTATAAATACAGGAAACCCAGAATTACTCATTCTGAATGTGACCTACTGCATATTTTATGGCATTTTTACGTTAGATTAGCATTTTTGCCCATACTTGTCTACTTTAGTTATATGATATGATCAGACTGTAAAAAACCATAGTAGATCACAATGTACAGAGTATGTTTCCTGCCTCAACCATATGTGGCAGCTGTCACTTGGATGTCCTTGTCCTCCCCACGGATGCAGCACAACTGCTCTCTGATTCACAGCATCTGTAAAAGTGACTCAAAATCTCTGGGGAAAAGGCAGAGTATGGGTAAATTAATAGAAAATGTGCAGTGGGCACTTTCTCTTCCCTTGTTTCTTTGTAGTACATGCCTTATGGCTCTGGTATATGAAGACTTTAGTGTGTGTTTCACAAGATTAGAATTGTCCTTTAGGGCAATTAGGTTTGAAATTGGATTTGGCTCTTGTGTAAATTACAGATAAGTTTTTGCAGAGTCCCTCATTCTGCCAGCTGGAGAACCTACAACAATGTCATTCTTGTACTAAGGAAAATAAATAATTTCAATGTTCATGAACTGGACCTACTGACACAAACTGGTTTATAATTCTCCTAGTTTGGAGGAAGGAGTTTATACTAAGCAATACTGCTTCTAATTCCAATCTCTATTATTCACTCCAATGAGTCTTACTCCAGTGAACAGAATCATAAATGAATACACACTTCTAACATACAAGAACTCCACATTACTGACCCATACAGAACCAAATATCTTCTTGAAAAAGAAAAACAATATTTGATATCCTGATGAGAAAACTATTTCTCCTAGAAAAAAAGAAAAACAACAAACACACAACAAAAAAGAACATAGTAGGTTTTTCAATACTGAGTCTCGATACTTTGCATGTGGAATGATTACCTTGCTAAAAGGACACTTCTCATAAGTAATATATGCTATATTTGAAAGATTACAAAAGCACACAGGGAATGGCAACCCTTCATTATTCATTATGCAGATGGCATTTTAAAGAATTCTAAAAAATATGTAAAAAGTCCTCAGTTTTGGACAGCCCCCAGACCCAGGCAATAGGCATCTGTTTTGGGATGTGAATGGACTGAGGTTGGGCTGGATAGTCAGTCTGTAGGTTAGGGTAGGGGTTAGTGAGCTCCACAAATCGGTAGTTGGAGGGCTGTGGACTGCCACTGCTACGGTGTTGCAGGACAGGGACTGACCGCCTTGGGCTGGGCTCAGATGGGGTCCTGTTTCATGTGTCCTGGGGTCAGGATCAATTAGGTCTATTAGTGCCTTCAGAGACCTGACATTATACTTCTGTTACAAAAGCAATTTTAGAAAGACATCCAATAGCAGAAAAAAGTTTTCCTGGGTCATTCCTGGCTCCATCCACTTCTGAAACATAGATGGACTGCTGTAAAGGGTGAGGAAGTTATAGCAAAGCTATAACCGCCATGTGTTGGAAATTAATGGAAGGTAATGTTGCATAAACTCTCTTCTGCTGTTTGTATTTGCTCATATAAAGCTTATTGTTTCTTATCTCTTCTTCTCAAGGAAAAGAGAGAAGTACAGGGTATGAAGGAACTAGGAAAATACAACCACACATTTTATTATTTTTTATTTTGTATCAGACTTCATTTTCATGAGAAACATATCTGCCCTAAAGCTTTTTATGTGGTTAGGATCTCAACCTGAAATTTTGCTAAAGACTTTCCACGTGCATGTGTGCTTGCATGCATTTTTGAATAGAATGTAGTAGAAGCTGATATCATGCAAAACAACACCAGTGTATGTTATGTATTATCAGGAGGGTATTCACAAAATGAAAATTTCTATGTTGGAAAAAAGGAACAGTAGTTGTTACATTGCAATGGCCTTTGTGCCTTCAGTGCCAGCAAATGAGACTGGATTGTATGCATATTTTGTCCGTGTATATATCAGTGTGTAATCACCAGGAAACATCAAGCTGGGCTAGCTGGCAGGTAGTTATTAGAGTGGCTGAGCTAAATACTGGACAGATCACTGTGGTGTGAGATTTGGCTACTAGGGGGACTGGTGCATCCAGGCTAGCTGTTGGAGAAAACGTAGGTTCTGAGTCTCAGCTACTGGTAAGGTTGCAAGTAAGATCTGAAGCAGCTATTGGAGAGGTTTATTCTCTGTGTTTGTGTATGTGCATGCTTGTGTATGTGCATGTGTGAGGCAAATTGGGAAAATGGGGGATCCAGCAGTCAGCTCCTGGGCAGTCCTGGGGTTACCCTTTGAAGAGATGCATATTGTAAAAATGTAAAATGCATGCAAATGTATATATTTTTCTCTAAAGAGTTTTTATTCTGATTAGCCAGGGAAGAGAACAGGGTGGTGCTCGCTGTGTTTGCATAGTAACTAACTAACTAAATAAAAGCCCATGTATCTATGTGTGTTATATGTATGTGTGATTGTGTAGTACTAACTGGATTCAGCGACACTGAGCTGCAACACCATCACCTCTGTTGGCCTACCAGATTCAGCAACTTCTAATGAATTACAGCCCTCAGTGGTCTATTCTGACAGTGGAAATGCAAAAGAACAGATAACTTCCAGGATAGAAACAGCTTCTGGTAAGGTAAACATTTCTTGGGCACACACAGGTTTTCATCTTTGATGTTCCCATCTCAGCTACTAGACTGATACTTTTCTGCTGAACCCTGTCACTCTCAGAGAAAGTGACTTCACCTGCTTTGATCCCACCAGTGGCTGATAAAGGCTTAAGGCAATGACGGCAATGACAGAAAGACAGCTGAGGAGGCTGTGAGGAAGGGATGGGGATGAGATGCCCTACTGCAGAAGGTACTTACCTAGTAGCCATTGCTAGCCTTGGGCTCCGTGTGTACGCTGCTCTTTCTGTCAGACACAGACTGATGAACAAACATGTTTTATCACAGACTTGCCTTGGTTTTCTTCACTGGTAGTATTTCTGGAGGTCAATTTACCTTTTATAGTAGTAGTTTTACCAGTTACAATTTAATGGGATTTATGAACTGTGCTGACTATAAAAATGGAAAAGTCAGCAGACCAGCTAATGGTTGTGTGCTTTAAGAAGAGAAATGCTGGCTGCCCTTAAACTAACACAGGTCGCTACAAGAAAGACCAGATTAAAAATAGTTAACAACACCAAGAACGTTCTTTGCTCAGTCCTGATCAGCAGCTGGGAGTCATAAGAGAATTTGCAAAATCTATGGAGACTCCTGAGCTGCAGCCACAAATTTCACACTATCACCAGGGGGGAATGGTAGACCTGTAACAAAATAATGTTGTACTTTCCTTACTGGTGGCAGGCCACAGGCTTTGTATTGAGCTTATGAAACTTCAAAGCTGAAACTGATCAGGCTAGCTCTGCTCAGGCTTGTCTTGGCATGCCAAGAATGGTGTTTTCATTTCATTTACTTACAGTTACAAGTTTCTCTGCTGACCAGGCAGCTGTGGCTCATATATTTTACTCCTGCTTATCTTGGTAGGGTACAATCATACTTTTATGAAGATGCATCCTTAGCACAGAGGCACAGAGAGCCTGAGGAGTTGGGGCAGAGATGGGATTCTCTGCCTGCCCCTAGGTGCCTGCAGAGATGCATTGCAGAGGGATGCCATGCATGAGAGGCAGTGCCAGAGTAGAAGCTGGGTGACCAGGGCAGCCCGGAGGGCACAGCCCTGGGACCTGCTGCCAGGGAAAGACACCTTGCCCTGATGGCTGCTCCTCTTCCACTCTTCTCCTTCAGGAATAGAAACTGTCCCCCCAAGTTCACTGGACTGAGCAAAAAATCTGCGCTAAGACGCTATGAACTTTCCCTCTCCATTTTAAAGTGATGCTGCTACCTTTGATCAGGGCTAGGGCTATGCTGGGAAAAGCTGGTGGGCTATCTCAGTTAGCGGAGGCACTTACGTTAATGGGGACAGGAAGCTGGTAAATAGACAGGTAAGCCTTCAAGAAGAAAGTAAGTGCAAGTCACAGCATTACTTTGAATGAAGCAGTTGTTAAATTTGCAAGCGGTGCAATATACAGAGACCTCAGATGTGAGAGACTGCAGAGAGCAGCCTGGGGAGCACAGCAGGGACCCATGATACCCAGTGCCCCACTGGCAGAATGAACAGAGAAGGGTTGTTGCTAGTGGCACAAAAACAGGTCAAGCTGTGTTGCCCCTGTATTACCCACTTCGTTATGCCTTGGTTGTGGGCCAAAAGATTATATCCAAGGGCAAGAGCCTGTGGAGATGTGACAAACATTATACTGGACCTTGCTGGAGAGCCAGCAGCATGGATATGTGTACATATTACTGTATCTACCTGCTCTGGTCTATTGTACAGTTGTGCTTACACCATAGCTACTCAGGCTTATACTATTAAGGCATTACAAAATTTGACTGGGTAATATAGTTCCCTGGTCAAAGTCCAAAGAGATGAAAGTGCTCATTTTCCAGGAAAAAAAATGAGAGAGGAAGTGAAGAGGGAAATATCCTGCTCGTAAAAGGTACTCTACTATTCTTAAGGAGTAGGATTGATAGAACTGATGACCAGTCTGTTGAAACAGCAGGTCTGCAAATTGTCCCCTTCTCCTACCCTCATGGGTTGGAGCAAAACATTAGTCAGACAACTGCCTGCCTTGGTGACAGCCCACTGTGTGGTTTTACCCTGTATGCTCGTTTCGTAGGGGGAATCCACTGAGTGACTACCTGTGCTTTGAGAGTAATGGCTACACCCCCAAGCCTGCCTTTACAGACAAGCCATGTCCAGGAGTGCAGACTTGGGTCTGTGATTGCTGACGAAATAACCCTAGAACTGGACAGCCTTGTGAGTACGCAGTTGGCTGTTGCCAAACTTCAAGATTGTTGTGCTTGCATGGTGCCCAGTAATAGTTTAGCTCTGTGATTTGTGGGGAGACATGAGGGCAGCAGTCATTGACTCAGACTGCCTTTAGTAGGTGGAGATTGCAATCCAATATTCTGCATCACAGTTCCTGAGTGTAAACAGGGAGATCAAATACCCCAACAGATATGTGAGTTGCTAGGGGTCCCCAATACCCAGAGAAGAGACTTCTTGCAGATCACCAGCAGACAGGTGGTTTCAGGTGTACAGGGCATGCTATGTAAATGCATGATATGTCTAAACCCGAGCAGTCAAGGGGAAATCATTGCTAATGGGCCAGAAGATATCTAGCTGGTACTAATCACAGAGGAAATTGTTCACAGCAAGGCAGTTGCAAGGGACTGAATGGGATGAGGCTGCCCAGATCCCAGCTCTGCTCCCTGTATGGTGTGTCCCATGTTCTGCAGTAGAAAAATTGCCAGGCCCAGCTGAAAGAGTAACTGTGTAAGCAGGAGTAGCAGGTGAAGGTAGTGCTGAGGGGGCAAGGGTGGATGGTGGCAGGCAATCACTGTGTGGGTGCTTTGGAGGAGGCTGCAGCAGGTGCATGAAGCATGGTCTTGCACTCTGCCAGGTGCTGTGTGCTGCAATGTGGCAGCTTGGAGAGGAAGCAGAGTGACTGGGGACAGTGGGAGGGAGGGAGGGAGGTACCTAGGTGAACAGAGCTATGCGGAGGGTCAGTGTTGCAGTCGATTGCCAGGGCTGGCTCTGGGGAGGAGATGGAGAGGTGTCTGTACAGCACATATTGTGTCAGGACAGTAAGGGGCATGGCATTGTAGCAAGGCATTCCAGTGGCCAAGGAGGTCAGCAGTGATCCAAGCTGGCAGCGCTTGGGACGGGAAGCTGAGATGGAGGGGTCTTTCCTGCCTGAGCTGGTGGAAACCCAGATGATAAAGGGGAGAGACAGCAGCAAGGCCTGCTGTGTCTGGCAGGGTGTTATTGGTGAGAGGGGCACTGTGAAGTCCTGTGCAGGCCTCACAAGCATCCCCACTCGGCCTTGACCTGGAGTAGAGTGAGGAGCTGGCAAAGAGATGTGGCATTGCTACTCTTGTGCTCTGGGGGCCCTATCAGGGTTGCTGAACAGTGAGCAGGCCCCTGGAGTGTCCTGCTCACTGGCTGTGTGCTTTGCAGCTGGGAAAGGTGTCCCAGGATACACATTCATGGTGGCGGGCTTTCTTCCTTCTGGCCTTGAGGTGGCTTGTTTATCGCAAGGGATAGGCAAGCCGTATGTGAGGAGCAGATGGTGGGATTCCCTGTAGAGGCCCACACAGTACAGTGATGGGCGTGGGACAGGAGAGGGTATGTAACAAGTGCAGTAAGGAGGTAGTCCACTATGTTGGGCAATGGAGTGGATGTACTTCTCAATGTACTTCTCTCAGAGAGTACGCAGCCAGGCAGAAACACCTCAAGGGTTTCAAAAATGCTTGTCAGCCTGTAGAAATGGCCATACCAGGAAATTGTCTTCTCCTGGTGTCAACATGCCTCTCTAGAGTCTTTTCATATTATTTATGTGTTTCTGGGGAAAAGGGACCCTCTCCTCTCTCCTCTCTCCTCTCCTTTCCCTGATTGAAACTGAGGTAGCTGGAGGAGCTTTGCAGTCAAACTCCAGGCTATGGAGCAGCAAGCAGAATATGGGCCAGATGTACTCTGGGCATCCTTGCCTATGTGATTGGGGTACAGCCCCAAGAGCAAAAGAAGTAGAGGCATGTTCTCCTCTGCTCAGTACTCATCATACTCCAGCTGAACATAATCTCTGGTTTGGCCTGCAGTGCAGGAAAGATATCCACAGTGTGGAGTGCTTTTAAGGTAAACCATTGCAACATTGCATCTTGAGACTTGTCCTGCAAGGAGGGGATGGGAGGGTAGTCTGGGTCAGCCTAAAGCAGAGATGGCTTTGGGCCATGCAGCAGTCCTGGGAACCTGCAGGGAGCATATCAAAGAGGTGGGTCTGGATTCATCTCAGCTGGGCCTGACAGCTGAGCGGTTCAGGCCAGAAATAAGGAGAAGTCTTTATCTCCAAGAAAACAAGCTTGCGAACCAGAGGAGCCAGGAGTATGGTTGTGCCCTCTCTTTCTGTGGAGGTTTTCAGGTTCCTATGGAAAGTCAGGCAAAAGCTAGTATAATTCACTCTGAGAAGATTATCCACCTGAATAATCAGCCCATGACTTTTTCCAAAACCAGACAAACCACATATTAGACTTACCAGTCAAATTCTGGATGGAAACTGTGAGGAACGGTCAGGACAGGAAACGACATCTGACATCAGAAGTGTTGTTCTAATTAGGAGGTCATTAGATTCATAAATGCAGGAAACACTACATCATTAAAATAGTAAAGCAAGTTCATTACTTTTCTCTGTAATCAATACTCTCGGTGAAAAATTAACCTTGTTTCAAAAATTGTAGCATAGTAGTAATTAATGTGACAGTCTCACACTGTTACTCCACAAAACAAAACAAAGTAAAACAAAAAAAGTCCCACACAAGTGAAACAGAGGAAAATGGATTTTTATCTTCCTTTTTTCTTGTTTTTTCTTTTTCTTTCTTTCTTTCTTTTTTTTTTTTTAGGAAAGTATTTTATTTTTGCTTTACAAGAGATGAAATTCACAACCTTGTTTCTTGAAACATAGAAATCCATTACAACAATGTGCTTTCCAGCTTCTATTTCTTCATTTAAGTAACAGACAATTCTGAAACACACAGACAATAGGGCTCTAGCAGAGCAGTGTTACAATTAAAATCGATTTCTAGGGAAAAAAAATACAGTAGTTGTGGAAATCCAGGCAAGGGCTGATCTTTTGATAAGAACAAGTTGTATTTTGTGAAATTATATGTAATGAAATGGTTTGTAACTTTTCTATTTGAATAAGGAAAGAGGAGAATCCTTGTATTAAGACAGGATTGGGAAGGAACATTTTATCAAAATTAAAAAATAGTTTTCTAATCACTAAATACATCTCTCATCCATTTCTCTGACTTTTCACTCTCACAGAGTAAAGCAGAGTAAAGTGCTGTGTTTGTGTGTGTGTGTATATCCCCCTTTGTTTGCACATATTGGAGCTTTCTGCTCAGATTAAGGCTTTTTGTTTTTGACCCAATGAACCAGAGGTCAAATTAATCTCAGTTATGTGCTTTTTTGTGTATACTTTCTAAGATGGCATAGACATTTGATAAATACTTGTATCAGTTCTCATTGAGTTGAATACTACCTACCTTCCAGTGCCTTGAGTGATGGTGCTCTTGCACAGCAAAATGGATCAATGCTTGTTGATTGATCCCATTTCTAAGGGTAATATTTCTACTCATCTTGGATAGTACCAAGTGGAACATATAGTTCCTTCAAATCTGTTAAGGTGGGAGGTAGAATTCACAAGGTCTGAATCATTCTAACAGGCCATTAACTATCAGATATGCCTAGCTGACATTCAGAACATTTTTTCCTGGTTTTCATTTAAAAGCAGAAGCTGGGAGTAGGGCAGTTTCAATGTTTGTCTAATGTATCATACAATCTTCATTAGCAAATGCAGTTTGGGTTAGCCACATTTCAGTGTTGTGGCAAGCAGAGAAAAAAAACCTACTAGATTACATTGCCTTTGACAAGCATTGTCAGAAGAAATTAGAAAAGTTTGTTCTTGTTGCTTTATCTGTTACACTTTGGGGAACCAGTGGGAATGTTAAATAGTTTTCTTTCAATAAAATTTTATGAGAGAATAGAAAAATTATGAGTATTACTTTTGGCAATCCTATAAGAGGGCATATGCCAAACAAAAATGTTTTTTGTAGTTCTATTCTGAGTACTCAGCATTTTGTGTGACACTTCACAACATGACAACTGATGTGTGGTTTTTATTCATGCTGGCATCTCTTGTCTATATTCAAAGACACAGAGAAATCTTTGTAGCTTTAGGAGATGTATATCAGGTTTATCCAACCTTGAAAAAGCACTAATTAAGTGAGGCATTAAGAGGTCTTTTCATGCATTAAGCCACTAAACTGCAGAACAGACAGAAAGTGGTTGATACATATCTTTCATATGTATATCTCCTTTCATATGCTGCCACTCCTCTATATAAATAATCTATTCTGTAACTCTCAAAAATGCCAACTACAGGGCAGACTACTGCTATCACTACATCTTCATTATCTTCTGGAATATCTTACAGAGCAAAGGCTCCTTTCCTTTCCCTTTCCTTTCCTTTCCTTTC